>NC_038250.2:34335903-34393847 GCF_000004515.6 Glycine max | reverse complement strand
TCTACTACATGTTTTCAGCTACAATGGAGTTTCCCTCCAAGGTTAGATGCTGATAATTCACACCAACCTTTTAAGGTAAGAATGAAGTTTCCCTCACTGTTGGTGTTCTTCATTCCACTTATTTGACCTTCTGCATATGAATTGTTCATCTGTATAATACAAAATTAAATGCATCACTCCTGCAATTTCTTATTTCTCTTGTTGTTATTTGTCCTTCATTTGATACAAATAAGAGCTGATCTAAATTAAAATCATCCCACAATGGATTTCAAACGACATATTTGGGCTTCGTATGACCTCTTCTTAGCATATTTCAATAAGTTTGATGGACAAAGTAATCAAAATAAAGTCTTCCTACCTTATAGTAACCTTTACAAAGAGTTATGAATTACCTCTAATTTGACAAGAGTTTATTGTACAAGTGCCTAATTATGCAAATTCCAGCTAATACAACCCAAAACATAGTCTTTTATGCAAATTAATGATTTACCACTATGTATTTCTGAATATTAACAATATACTAATGAGGTATAGCATCAAAGCCACTTGATTATCAACCTAGAATGATTTGTTGGGAATAAATTTGTATGTCTACAATCCAACTCATCATGTAATCAATTCTAATTTCAATAATAAAGTATTATTTTATTTTCATTGTCATATTTTACTATTTGATTAAATGGTCCATCTGATAATGTCTTTGATTAAAATTACATATTTGTTATTATAATAGAGATTATGATAATGAGAAACAAGTTTGTTTTAATTTTAATCTAAACCGTTATTGATCATAGGATTATTGTAAATAGAATATCAATAATCCAGATAGATTAATATATATGTGATAATATTTATTGGATAAATATTAATAGATCTCATTTATTAATTTGCATATATAGATGAGTCACATGTTGATGTGATCATTGAACTGACTCAATTGAAATTTTCTAATGATTAAAATTTACCATAAATTGTCAATAGAAAATTATCAAGAAGATGTATAATAACTTTCTTTAACATGAGATTATCATAGTAATTAACAGATTATTTATTGTATTTTGATTCCGAACACTTAATGTTTTAGAACACTTGTTGAATGGATATTGTATATGATTAAATACCTGTAAAATTAATGATTAATCAAGAAGGAATCCATCAACTCTTGGTAATGAGTTTGAGCTCTATGAATAAAATTATATCCTAGTCAGGAAAATTAAATGAAAGGAAGAAATGAGTTTCTTAAGTCATTATGAGTTAACTCAAAAGGGTTTGACCGTAATATCATACTCTAGAGTTAACCCAGAGTTGTAAAGATGGAAGAAATTATTACACTACTCTTCTAAGGGTTCTTGAAAGTAAAATGGTACTTCATGCTATCTGGACGTTAAGGAGTGTTGTTAGACGCCTACCTTGATTAGTATATTAATTTGATTAATATATTACCGACTTAGTATTGAACCTACGGGGTCACCCACAAACGAGTGTTCTAATCTCTGTTAAAGAAATTATTTTAATATTTGATGATTAATTAAATTAGAGAATTTAATATGATGAAATGATTAATTGATTTCAAAAAAGTGAAATATTATTATATTTTTGCTAGCACTGAAAATATAAATAATATCAAAGATTTGGTAAAAGAAGAGAAACAAACATGTATGATTTTATATTTGAAATTTGGATTGAAAAGACGGCTAGATACAAGTTTGACTTGGTAAAATATTATTTCAATTTTAATTTCTAAATGGTTAGCAATAAAAGGTAACAAGAAATAATATAGCTTAAAAAAAGATACTATCAATAATGATTTTGATTTGATAAAAAATTTGGTACCCTTAGCGTGCTATAAATAGAGCCTTAGGCTGCACGTTGAAAATATCCCAATATCACTTCTCTATTCTTATTTTTTCCACTTATCAAAGTTGTTGACGAATAGAGGTCAGTCTCGATGTGAATACACGTAGAGTCTTCACACTATTGAAGAATTTTTATGCTTCAAGAACTCATCAACAGGTACACCTTTTAATATGTCATCTGTTTATAATATAATTTAAATACAAAATAGATCCTTTTATTCCACAATGTGTGTTTTTTGAACACCTTTTTCCTACATGATTATCATATTCTTTACAGCAATTGTCCTTGTCAGACCAAAGCAGAGGTACCTACTTGCAAACCTAATTGTTAAAAAAAAAATAGCCCAACAAACCAATGAAGAGTAATGTGGCAGGGACGACATCCCATTCTTTCTCTCAATGCAGTAGCTAGGAACATGCTGGAATTTCACAAGTATTTATTACCTAGGAAAGCAAAGCTTGTCAATGTGATCGACTTATTAAATTTTTGAATATTTCAGGAGTTGGTTATACTGGTGTGAATGTGTCTTTCTCGATCTCTGTCTCTCTCTCACAACAGCAAACTCCAACTTGTGTCCAATAACTATGGGATTTGGCCACTCAACCAGGTTGGATTTTATCCTGCTTTAATTTACTGTTGAAGTAAATTACCTCATAATCTTATCTCGCAACCTACCATTTTTCATTTTTATTTAATCATCTTGTGCTTACTGCATTGTTTTTATTTGAACCATGTTGTGCTTATGTAAAAATTGTTCTAAGTTTATATCATCAATATTGTAACTTATTTTTTTAAAAAAGACACCAAACACAAGTTTATATATATAATGTTATTAATTTGTTATACATAGTTACTTTAAATGAATCACTTTTTTTATCAATATGTTTAGTTTCATTAAAATAAGATTGGTAATACTTATCATAATTTATTTGTCTTTATTCCTAGGTTTTAGATAATATAATTATGTTTATTGTTAATTATTAATATAATTAACTTAAATTTGAAATACTTATTGATAATTATCTTTATTGATAATCATTATTTATCATTATGTTACTTAAGTATATAAAATTAAATTAACTAAAACCATAATATATAGTACACAAATTATATGTACTTATCATAATTACTTGACAATAATAATTTTTATATTTTCAGCTTATACATAGTTTTTACTTTATTTAATATTATATAATTATGTTTATTGTTATTTATTAATGTAATTAACGTAAATTTGAAATACTTATTGATAATTAATTTTATTGACAATCATTATGTTGCTTAATTATATAATATTAAATTAACTAAAACCAATTTTCAGTTTATACATAGGTTTTAGTTAATTTAATATTATTTAATTAAGATTATTGTTAATTTTTAATATATTTAAGCAACATTTTAAGTAGTTAATGATAATAATCTTTATTCATAATCATTATTATTAAATAAGAATTTTTCTATATATAAATTAATAATCCTTTCTACGGCGGTACTTACGTCAACACTGACGTAGAAATGAAGCTTTCTAAGACGGTGCTTATGCCAGCATCGTCTTTGAAATTGCTACTTTCAACGTCGATGCTGGCATAAGCATCGACTTAGAAAGCTTTCTTTCTACGTCCGTGATTATGTCAGGAACGTCTTTGAAACCGAACTTTCAACAACGTTGCTGATGTAAGCACCGTGGTAGAAAGCTTCAATTTCTAAGTCGGTGCTAACGCCAGCACCAACGTATAAATCACGTCTTTCTACGTCCGTGCTGGTGTAAGCACCGATCTAGAAATTCACTGTTACTAAGACAGTGTTATGTTGACCGTCATCGATAGTTTCAAGGTCTACAACGACGTCATCTTCAAAGATGGACCCCCACCGTCTTTGAAAGTGATTTTCGACCGATGTAAAAAGGCTTTTTTTAGTAGTGTCATCGTCATTAGTGAGGGTACATATGAGGGTTGTGGCAGCATCATTGAAGTTGAGGAGAGGACAAAGGGTGTAATGTTTTGTTTCTTTGCGGTGAGAGGCTAAGGGGAACAAAAAGAACAAAGATGAAGATGGAGAGGATAGAGACACAACAGAGACTCTACAACCTCTCAGAACACACAAGACACAAGTGACGTTGTTATGTTCCTAAAAAATCTCACGACACACTTGAAGTCCCCTGACGATTTTTAACCATTAGAAAGTGTAAAAGAGACAAGTGTTCTTAATATGTTGACGTTCCTAACTTCAATTTAAAAGGAAGGACTTAATTGAAGCGCTTTTAAAAATTATAAGACCCAATTGAACCATGCCTTCTTTTTTCAAGTAATTAGAGTTGTCTTTTAAAATAAAAAGTTATGGCATATTTTTAATTTTATTTATTCAGATGCAAATTATATTTTTTTTTAACGTAAAATCCATGTTTCCTCAACGACATATTTAAAGTCCTCCTAATTCTGTGTATACAAAAAATTTTATACATGTAAAATCATACAATAAAGTTTCATTTCTATAGAAGGACAATATGCATGGCCTAAGGATATCAATTCGGTTGGATGAGCCTAATTATCTAATCTTTTGATGCAGAGAAATTCTTGCTTGGGCTGCTAATGCCAACACTCATAATTTAGAATGGACTTTGACCACCTTCCTTTGTAAGTAGAAAAAAGAGTATATATTTTTAATCATAAGGGCAACCAAGTATTATAGAAGTATAGTGCAGGCCGTATACATAGTTTTAAAGATTTTCTTTCTCCTAGTAAGAGATACTAAACATAAATAATAATTTAGATTCAACAGTTCAAGTAACCTGAGTATTGGTTGGGTTTGGAAATTGTTGCCGCATGAAAGCGTTTCTATATACTATTCCTCCCATTCCTTTGATTGGATTAGTTAGGATTAGTTCAGCTCCATGTTGTCATGGTCATGGTCACCCTTCTTTCCAAGCTTGTGTGAGAGGGCATGATCAAAATCATCTTATATCCCTTCATGGCAGATTTAACTACCATGTTGATACCCATCCATATGTCTTGATGTAAGCTCCATTGGACTTTTCTACAACATCAAATAAGGTAAATATGACAATCCACATGTAAATAATTGAATCAAATAGCTGCCATAATCAACTTAGCTAACTTTTCCAAAAAAAATTCGTAGCATATATATATATATGTATATTCTTTGATCATTGCAAGTGTTGGTATGTAAAAACAAAGAAAATTATAGTAGTTCTGTAAAAGAAAAAAGAAATTGAATTTTGATTACAGATGCACTTCGAAATATAGCAATTCAATAAATATCAAATAATCAACATATTTCATAGCTAGAAAACACCATAAGCTTCATAATCCCTCACCATCCATTAAAAATTGCAAACTTCTTCAACAGGAGTTATTCTTGTGGCAAACAATTCAATATATATAGATCTGGTGTTTGATTTTGTCAAATAATTTAATATTGATTTTGGTGCAAATATAAATCCATTAGCTAGCTAATTATTATATGCAAATCAAAGTGAAAAAAACATCACAAATATGAGGCTCAAATCAAAGTGGATTTAGAGATATTTTGATTATATATGGATTTTTTTGGATGGATTAATTTTATGGTTTCAAAGAGTTCAATTATCATTCTTAAATAATACTTTGTAACAAAACACATGATCATACTACAATGAAAAAAAACATGATCATACTCGTGCAAATTCCAAAGAGGAGTCATATAAGTAAATTCTGCTAGCGTGCTTTAATCCTCTTAGTTGTGTTAATCTGTTCTGCCTCATATAGGTGGTAAGTAAGGCATATTCCTGCTTTTTAGTAATACCACTTAGAGACTTAATATGAGAAATCAATACATGAAAGAAAGTTACAAGAAAGAAGATTTCTTTTTACAAAGAGGTCTCCAAATTATGGATCAAGACAAACTTAAACTTGTGAAGAGTGAAATAAGAGAAAGAATGGATATCACCTTCCTTTTTGGTGAGGATTGTGATATCTGGTGAGAAGTGCAGTTTAGAGCGTCAATGATAGGAGAGCAAGAATAGCTCATTCCACAGGTCAATTTATGTCTATATTGGAAAGGACAGGTTTCAAATTTTGCTGGGATCAGGGTCATTGGAGGGTGGTTGCTGCATTGGATTGGAAAAATGTGATTTCCATGGACTACATGGTTAATCTTCATGAGCATTGTGGGATTGTTTGGCTGGTTGGGGTGTGAAACCTGTTTTTTCACGTTTTTGGCTTTCCCCTCCTAATGCAGCTCTTACAGTCTTGATGTAGCTCATACAATAGTACAGTGTGACTACATGCATGTTTAATATGTTGTTGTCTCTTTTTTATCTGTCTTTAATTTCCTATAACTGTTGAAACTAAGTCATGAATTACAATAAAAGACCATGATTAATACTAAAATGAAGATGAAATTTGAAATTGAATAGATAAACCACACGTAAATGAATATGGAAGAAGAACATGAGGAGTGGAAATAAAGAACTGGTAGAGTGACATGGCAGTGTATGGTTGTGTAGCTTAGAATTTATACATTATAAATAGATTGATTCGAAGTGATGACACCATGAAATGGTCATTTTCAAATTAGGTAATACTTTATGTGGTTTTTGGCGGGAATTTCATTGGGTGTTGGTAGAGTTTGATGATTAAGGTAGGACACCTACATATAATTTAATGTATAGGTCAATAAAAGGTTGATCTGATAATAAAATAAAAATAGTCCAAAGTTTATATTTTAGATGAAAATTGATATTGATATTTATAGTATATTTTGGGATGCATTGTTTCAAAATAAAATATTTATTTGAATGACTATGACTTTTAATTAATATTGAAAATCAAGGTTTCTTCAAGTCTTTTACTAGCAATAAAGTATACTTGATCGATGAGGTTATTTTAGATTTTGCACGTAAGGGTGCATATCTTAAGATAGGATTTGACACTTATGGATCCTCCTATTATTTGGCCAAATGGTTTGATTTGAGGCATTTTTACATACTTCTAGGGAGATCTAAGGTATACCTTGGCTCCATTACTAAAAAAGTTATTTTTTACGACACATATTCTAAGACGGTTATGTAGAACCGCCTTAGAATGTCACACGGTGGCAATTCTGAAAATAATAAAAGTTATATGACAGCGGTTGTACAAAAACCGTCCTAAAAATATAGGATTTGACACTTATGGATCCTCCTATTATTTGGGCAAATGGTTTGATTTGAGGCATTTTTACATACTTCTAGGGAGATCTAAGGTATACCTTGGCTCCACTACTAAAAAAGTTATTTTTTACAACACATATTCTAAGACGGTTATGTAGAACCGCCTTAGAATGTCACACAGTGGCAATTCTGAAAATAATAAAAGTTATATGACAGCGGTTGTATAAAAACCGTCCTAAAAATATAGTATTCAAAATATTCAAAAACAGTTTTATTGGAAACCATCTTTGAAATTTGCGCAGCTTCTTAATTACTTTGACGCTCAGAATTTCATTCCTTTGTACGCCCTATCTAGAAGCTTCCTCCCTCCACACCCATGCCGCCATGTCCTCCTTCCTCCACAACCTCTTCGTCTCCTCTGCCTTCCTCCGGCTCTCCGGCACCCGACTCTCCCTCCCCTTCGCCCACCAACTCTTCTTCCAAACCCCACCGCCGCACCGAAACGCCGTCGTTTAGAACACCATCATCTCCCTCCACATGCACAAGAGGATCGGTTACCATGCCGTGTCACAGTCCTTCCACAACAACACTCTGGTGCTCCTCCTCATCACCAACCAGCTCGGCAAGGACCTCTCCTCCACCAACAACTTCGAGGTAAGCCTCGCCCTCGATTTGCTCTCGTGGATCGCCACTCTCAACCTCGCTCATGATTTGACCTCGTTTGGTTTTCAAATTGCTCTCCATCGCTAGGGTTTTCGTTAGGAAGAAGGCAATCACTTTTGTTTTGAGTGTTTTCAATAAGTACCCTGATGCGGTTAGGGTTTGCTTCAAGCATTTGGTTGAGAATCCTGAAAGTTTTAATCCTCGGGTTATGACCGTCGTGGGTTGGAGAAAGAGTTCCTCTTGTTGCTTTATGTGAAAGCACAAGGGAAGATGTCATCTCTGGGATTGACAATTTTACAAGTCCCAAAAGCAATTTACAGGTGAAATGAATTTTCCAACAATTCTTCTATTGATTAAATAGTGTGAACTACATATGTACTCTGTTAATATTCCCTGATTTGCAGGTGCTCATTGTTTCATATGAGACATTTCAAACGCATTCGTCAAAGTTTAGCTCTACTTACTCATGTGAACTTCTCATATGTGATGAGGCTCACAGACTGAAAAATGATCAGACGATAACAAACTGGGTATTGTATTTTCTTGGAGTTTTTTCCTCTCCCTCCTTTACTAGCATGTTTCTCACTAAAGTTGGCAAATTATCTCAAGAAACAAGTGTCCTTTCCATCTTCTTCCCACTTACTCTACTCCTTTGTTGTGGTTTATAGTTCCTGCACCTTATTGAAAGTTTGAAGCAAATCATATTAATTTATCTCAGGGAAAAAGTTGCATGCTAGTTGCTGGGGATGTTTACAAACCTGCTGCTATTGACCAGCTTGCTATTTTGGGAAAACATGTACTGGAAGTCTGGAATTTTACGTCATTGAAGTTGATCATTGTATTTTTTGAGAAATATGCATCCTTTAAATATAACCATCAATGTCATTTTAAATTTTGGATTGAAACTTTTGTATGGAGCCCTCTGATTTCTGTTGTTACTATTACAAAACTAATGAAGAGTGTATTGCAGAAGAAGTGATGTGTTTTATGGGCTGTTATGCATTTGTTGTTAGGCAGTGCTTTAGCATCTAGCTATATTTTCTCCTCCTAGGCATTTTCAGTGTACTTAATGATCTATATTAGGCTCTTAAAATATGGATATTTTGTAACCAAGTGATTCAGACATCAGAGACACCAACAACTAATCAACATTGTTTGACTTATCTCTTTTTCTCTTCTCATTCTTACATCTAGTCATATTATAATTATTGTAGCTTGTATCAGGTGGATGTGCCTGTCTATACAGCAGGTACTGATGTTAAACCTTCAGAAATTGCCAAACAAGGTTTAGAAGAGGCAAAAAAGAAGAAAATTGATGTTGTTATTGTTGATACTACTGGTAGGCTGTAGGTGATTCTTTATGGGATTGGAAATATTATAATGAATAATTACTTCATCTTTCTGTTTATTCTTGAATCATTTTTATTTTAGAAGTGTTGCTAGTTGTGGATGCAATGACAAGGCAAGAAGTTGTTGGATCGAGTGGCCTCAGAATAATTAAGAAGGGGGGGTTGAATTAATTATTCCTAAACCTTTACTAATTAAAAATTTACTCTTCTAAGGCTTTTACTATGTTGTTAAGTGAATAAAGAGTAGAAGAGAAACTTAACCAAATGTAAAAGCATAAATTAAAATGCAAAGCGGAAAGTAAAAGAGTAGAGAAGAAGGAGACAAACACACAAGAGTTTTTATACTGGTTCGGCAACAACCCGTGCCTACATCCAGTCCCCAAGCGACCTGCGGTCCTTGAGATTTCTTTCAACCTTGTAAAAATTATTTTACAAGCAAAGATCCACAAGGGATGTACCCTCCCTTGTTCTCTTTGAACCTAGTGGATGTACCTTCCACTAGAACTGATCCACAAGAGATGTACCCTCTCTTGTTTTCAATCAACAACCCAAGTAGATGTACCCTCTACTTGTACCACAAAGGATGTACCCTCCAATGTGTTAAGACAAAGATCTCAGGCGGTTCAACCTTTGATACTTTGTGAATGGGGATACAAAAGAATTCTCAGGCGGTTAGTCCTTTGAACACTTTTGTATAAGGGAAAGGGAAGAATCAAAAGAATTCTCAGACTGTGTTGTTTTGAATTCTTTGACAAGGGAGAAGGGAGACACAAAAGAATTCAAGCGGTTAGTCCTTTGTTCTTTTGGAAAAGGGAGAAGAGAGACACAAAAAGAATTTAGGCGGTTAGTCCTTGGCGAATTCTTTTTGGCAAAGGGAGAAGAGAATGAAAAAGATGAATAGCACAAGTTTTTAAGGTTTGGAAAACCAGAAAACTTTGGAAAGCTTTTGGCAAAAGGAAGAAGAAGAAGAAGTTCAAAGAGATGCAAAAGTTGTAAAGGATTGTATTCTAAAGGTTTTCAAGATAATTGAAATATAAAACAAAGTCTTACTTTTATAGACTCTTCATGTCTGGTCAAGAGAACCATTTAGAAGAGTTATGTCTTTTAGAAAAGCTTAAAACCAATTTGAAAAAGTCAAAAAACCATTTGAAGAGTTACATCTTTTGTTTTATTCAGAAACAATCACTGGTAATCGATTACCAAATCAGTGTAATCGATTACACAGCTTTTATGTGAAAGGATGTGACTCTTCATATTTGAATTTGAATTTCAACGTTCAAAGACACTGGTAATCGATTACCAAAACATTGTAATCGATTACAGTTTTTTGAAATCAATTGGAATGTTGTAAATTCATTTAAAAACTTTTTCAAATTCATTTTGCTACTGGTAATCAATTACAATAATCTGGTAATCGATTACCAGAGAGTAAAAACTCTTTGGTAAACATGTTTTGAGAAAAATCCATGTGCTACTCAGTTTTTGAAAAAACCTTTTCATACTTATCTTGATTAAGTCTTCTATTGATTCTTGAATCTTGAGCCTTGAATCTTGATCTTGATTCTTGAAAGCTTGATCCTTGAATCTTGATTCTTGATTCTTGAAATCAACTTTCCTCTTGAATCTTGAAGTGTTCTTCAACTTTCCTCTTGAATCTTGAAGTGTTCTTGATTCTATCTTTGAACATCTTGAACTCATTCTTTGATTGACCTTTGAGCTTTTGGTCATCACCTTTGTCATCATCTTTGTTATCATCAAAACATCTTTGAATCAATCTTGATTCATCATGAGGCTTTGCTTCTACAGAAGCCACAAGTATTTAGAAGTGTATTTTACTCTTTTACATGCACAGAGATCTTTTCTATAAATAATACACTGAAAAGAAATCATTCATAATTGTAAAATGATTATGAATTAATGATTATCATATTATTGATCTATTTCTTTTGGCTTTGGTATAATTTCGTGCCTTATGTAGCTTATTAGTTATTATACTACAAATAAACCATTCCAAAATTTTGACACTACTGTTTTCTTTGTACAGCGTTGGTGACTACTTTCAATCCTGAGATTGGAATAACAGGTGCCATCTTGACAAAGCTTGATGCCGATTCAAGGGGTGGAGCAGCTTTGAGTTTCAGAGAGGTTTGTTTGCATAATCTTAGCTTTCATAATATGTTTTTATTTTGTATTTAATTTTCAAACATTTCTGCAACCCTGCAATTTGTTCTTGTCTTAAGCAAAGTTTACCATTCTATACAGAATTTTTAACATTAAAAACTTTTGAAAGCTAGTTCCCTTAATTTACAAGATGTGATTAATAGATGCATGATGATAAGAGATCCTATCATCTTTGTTGTTTTTGTCTTTGTGTGATGTGTTGTGTCAATGATGCTGACACAAGGCTAGAGATCATTAAGAACCCCATTTGATGGTGTTAAAATCCCACATCAGCAAGGAATATAGCTATAATAATTATTTATTGCTCAACCTTCATTGTTGTGCCTATTGTTGCCTTCTTGTGTGTCTTTTCTAAACTAAACTTTGACCCGAGCAAAAGGTGCAGGATGCAACCAAGAACCCTCACAGCTTTCGGCGCTCTTCTCTTTTTTAATTCATCCAGTGATCTCTATCTTTATTTTCTCGTCCATCATTTTTATTTTAAATCATTTCATCATATATGTCTATGTTATATGTATGTACACTTACGACATTGGCCACACTCCTCTGAATCCAAATCCCACTATGTTATAACAATATTATATTCCATTATTATTATTATCATTACCTTAAACTAAATAACAATTATTATTGTCATGTTACGATACAAGTACTACATGGTATAGAACTTGGAATACTATACTCACTACTAGAAAAAGGCCTTTCCATGACATAGTTTTTAAGACAGTCATGACGCAAACGTCTTAAAAATATATGCGGTGGCATTTTCGTAATTTGAAGCTTCCATACAAAGACGGTGTTACTCAAACCTGTCTTAAAATTAGTTGTTCAGGACGGTTATTACAGCACCGTAGTAGAAAACTGAATGACATTTATTTTATAAAATAAATTATTTTATTTAAAATAATTTAAGACGGTGTGAATATGGACCATCTTTGAAGCTGGGAGAGACAACAACGGTGATTTGATAGACACCGTCTTTAATTGGTCTAATTAAAATTTAAAAATAATGCCCGTGTGCGTCTCTTCATCTGCGCCTTCGAAGGTTCTAGATCCAGAAGTAGCTGTGAACAAAGAAGAATACCAAGTGTTTGACGAACTCGGGCGAGGCCGTTTTGGCACTATGTTTCGCTGCTTCCAACATCGAGGACTGCGGCGGCATCAAAATGGAGGCCTTGGAGGTTGATGGTGTGGTGGTGGTGGTTGTCGCCAGCGAGGAGACGAAAAAGAAGCAGCCGCTGGAGAAGAAGTCATTGTCGTAGTCGTCGGTGAAGAAGTTGCGGAGTGCGTCGATCCGGCGAAGAAGAAGGAGTTGGACGGCCTATGCGCCGAGATGCCGGTGGCGCTGGCGGAGTGCGTCGTTACTCTCTTTTACTTCAATTTAATCGATTACTTTCAATTCATGCGTGCTGCAATTATTAGGTTTTATATTTCCGATTTATTGCGCGTTGCAATTTAATCTATAATTTAAATATTAATTATTAAATTAAATTTTTTTTTTTTGCAAAGGAGATCGCAAAGTTGTTTCCGAACCTGTTCGGGCAACCATCGACAGCTTTGGTGCCGAGCGATTCCCACACGCCGCCTGTAAATCAGAAGTTGAAGATTGGCGTGGTTCTATCTGGTGGTCAGGCTCCCGGCGGTCACAATGTCATTTCTGGAATCTTCGGTAAAGGATAATCTTCAATTGAATTGAGTTGAATCAGTGTTATGTTTTAATTTGAACGTTTGATTTTGGTTTTAGATTACCTGCAAGACCTTGTAGAAGGAAGCACATTGTATGGTTTCAGGGGTGGTCCAACTGGCATCATGAAGTGCAAATACGTTGAACTCACCTCAGACTATATTTATCCTTACAGAAATCAGGTTTATTTTTCTATAAGTGTAGTTTTGACCCAATTTATTTTTTTCATTGTTCTTATGATAATTTATTACTGGTATATTTGGAGCTTCACATATTCCTTTGTTTATTCGAATATGGTTGTGTGGAATAAATATTTTCCTTTCACTGTCATGCTGTTTGTATTTCTTGACTTCTCAATCTGATGTTGTAAAGTTGATGCATATGACTTGCCTTATATTGATGCATGTAAATGTTTTTAATTGAAGTATCTAGCTGTTGTTTCAATTTTTTCCTACAAATAATAATCATGAGATTGAAACTCCAGAGTAGGTTGGCCTATTTCTCTGCAGATTTGCTATAAAGATTGATCATATGAACTCTAGTACTGTTACACATCTTCTTCAAGTATGGGGAGTAATTTATTTTACATGTACAGTTTAAACAAGCTGAAGAAACAGTGCAGAAGCTGGACTTGGACGGCCTTGTTGTTATTGGTGGAGATGACTCAAACACAAATGCATGCCTCCTTGCATGCCTCCACGGAGAAGAAGAGAAACTAAACTTGTTGCTTTCTAGTTTTGCTTCACACTTCACACCAAAGTTATCAAATTCGAGAGTTTACGCAGACTCGTGAGAGTTTTATAGACTCGATTCGTAGACTCAACTCGTAGACTCGTAAGAGTCTACTTCATATAAAAATAATAACAAAATATCTATAAATAACATACTAATTAAAATTTCAACAATATAATAAAGCAAAACAGTAAATCATAAAGTTCAGAATATTTAAATAACCAAGTCTAGTAATAATACATCACCATTAAACAATAACTTGTAGAGGTTATAGTAGTGGTAGATTATTCTCATCGAGGGTGATTTTATTAGAGAACAAGAGTTTGATATTATTAAAGGTGAGAATTTTGTATTTGAGAATAACATATTAAAAGGTATGTTGAATGCTAAACAGACAGAAAACAATAAAAAATTACTTACATTTTTGTCTAATTTTTTTAACTTGCTAACTCGTTGACTCGGTGGTAAACTCAAGAGTCTACCGAGTTTACTTAGAGTTTATAGAGTTTACCTAGAGTCTACTAAAAAAAGAATTTACTCAAGAGTCAACTCGTAGAGGACAAGTGGACTCGGAAACTCGTAAGAGTTAGCGAGTTAACTCGAGAGTTTGATAACCATGCTTCACACTTAACGTATCCGCCAAATCTAGGGGCATATTCTACCGTCAAACTAAACTTGGAATACTATACTATATCTAGGGGCATATTACGGAGGGTGGATTTTGCCCTCAATAAAGTTTACTGCATAATTGATCTTCATTCTGCATTATTATTATTATTATTATTATTATTATTATTATTATTATTATTATCAACCTTGTGGCTAGCACTTATGATACCACCTCTGGTTACATTGTTGAAACACTTGATCTTCATTCTGCATAAGACATATTACCAATGCTTTATGCTATAGTGGCCTGTAGTACTCACCAAGGAATTCAGAATTATGAAATTAAGAATTGAATGAGAAAGATTAGGAATAAAATAATTTTTAATAAAATATTAAATTAAAAAAATAAACATATAAAATTTGTTATAAAATTAAATCCTCATATTTAAATTACAAAAAAAATAAATTAAATTTGATTGATTGCTATGATTATATAATTCAAGTCATATTTTATGATGAACTTTATATAATATATATGGGACTCATTCTTTCTTGCCGAAATTGCATTGAAAAAAAGCTAGAATTTAACGGTTCCACGCTAAAAGATTTATATAGCACTAAAATTAAAAAAGGTTAACTAAAAATATAGCTCTAAAAATTATGTTTGTTTTGGGCCTGGCTGACAAGAGGTGCATGACACCCGGACAAGTGGGCTCTGAATCCCGCAACCGCCGGCCAGTTGATTTTCAATTGTGGGGTATTCTGATTCAACCTAGGTTTACTAATTTGTAATTGCTAGCATCCTATGTCTTTTTCAGTTGTTGCTTTGTTTTGTTGTAGTGGAACTTATGGGGTGATATATGGTAAGGCAAGATCTATTAATTAATATGATATGTTATGATTAACAAATAATTTTTTTAAAACTGTGACTAGGAATTTTTAACTTTTTATATATATAGTGTTTAACTTTTTAAATGATTTTTAGTACATATCTAGAAAGATCAATTCTTAACTCTGATCAAAATATAGGTTCACAAAAAGGTTAAGCAAAAGGAAATATAGTCACCTTTAAACTAGGAAAATTTCATTAATATAAAAAGTTGGAATTTTAATTTTTAAATATATTATTTTGGGATGTTGTGTTGCAGTCACTAATACTCGCAGCAGTTCCAAATATATTCGGATGGCTAGCCATTTCTATAGCGAAAGTAAGTATTGACATGTGTAATTAATTTGTTGCCATGAATTAATGTTGTTGTCATACAAGTTTCTTAATTACTTTCTAATTAATTAATGAGATGTTAATTACATTGTTTCCTTTTGTTTTCTTGTGTGGTAATCTTGGCTTCCTGATTGCTTTTTATTAACACCCGTTTATTTCTCATTCCTTACATAATTATTCTACAAGGAGAAGATATTGGTTTCCTTTAATGGTATATACACATTATTCTCTTTTGGTATTCTTCTCGTCATTTATTAACAAAAACTCTCTTATAGAACTAATTTAAAAGATGAGAGTTTTTACAAATTAGTTTCTGCTTTAATTTTAACTAATAGAGAATTTATTTCATTTTTCCCTCTTAAAAGTTCTTTGGGATAAGCTAAACCAAACAGATCTGAATGGCTGTGACTTCTGGTAAATGAGTGCATGTGACATGCAGGTAGGTATTGGACTACTTGTGCTCCAACAACTTATTGGTATCAATGGTGTTTTTTTTCTATTCTAGCAAGGTATTTGCAATTGCATGTAATTAATTAATTAGATAATTCTATTCTATTAATTAATTATCAAATTTTGTATCATGTCAGTCTTTGTAAATTAGTTATCATGTTAGTCTTTGTAAATTAGTTATCATGTCAGTCTTTGTATACAAAATTGGCCTAAAAAAACAAATGAGATTTAAAAAAAATAATTTTTTTTAAAAAAAATTACATTCTAAGACGGTTGTACGGATAACCGCCTTAGAATGTACTAATGGTCCTCCTACGTGGACAGATAACCATCTTAGAATGCACAGTACATTTTCTAAGATGGTCGTGCTTAACCGACGTCGTAGACGCATTAGTTTTTTACGACATGGGCTACAACGACGTCGCGTAACCGACGTAATATGTGTAAAATAACCGATGTAGATTGTGATTTTGTAGTAGTGCTCGGTGGGTGTTTAGGGTCTGCTTTTGGGTCAAACTTGTTTGATTTAGGTTTTTCTTGAGTCTAATTCAAGATAGTTGCCCTTAGTTGTAATATCCCTAATTGTCGATATCTTGCAGCTCACACTTTACGATACTTCACACAGTAACACATCACTCTACTTCTTGCTGTCAGAGCTCTTCATAGGTAGCTATTTTTGAAATGTCAACAACCAATTTGGCTACTTTTAGCATCATTGACTGTCCCCAAAAATCAACACCAAACTTTTCAACATGCTTTGGCCTTACTCACACTCTTCCTGTGAAATATCACAAAAGGTCACCCATTCCATAATTGTTCCAAATCAAGCACACTTAACTATAATGTTCTTAAGTGATAGACTACCGAAAAGTAGATGGATCTTGTTGGTATATATAGTACTAATTAATTCATTTAAGTCATCTTTAACTACATAGTTCCATACTTGGACAACATCTAAATCCTTCTTATTCTGATGTGATTCGCTCAAGGTGTTACATGCCCACCAATTTTTGCTTGGCTTGTCCTCGAGCCACACTGTATTGGGGGAGAGACTTGCTCAGATACTATTTGTAACATCCTAGATTTTTTATACCTCGGTGGTTCACACTCTAACACTTCACACAATGTGATTTTATTCAACTTCTTGTTGGACAAAACCCTCCACATATAGCCCTTTCAGAAATATCAACAACCAGTTTGACTACTTTTAGGATTGTTGATTGTCCTTACAAACATATACGAGATTTTTCAATTTGCTTTAGCACTACAAAAAAGTGGCGTTTAGCCACAATAAACTAGCAACACTTTTAGTAACCATGGATAAGATAAAAGAATGTTAAGGATTTGCCATGTTGTCATCGTAGCAAAATAATCCATGAATATTAAAAAAAATTCTCCCAATTTTTCTTTGCCTTGTTTATTTTTATTGATAGTTGAACGATAGAAGATAGAAATAAGGTGGATGACAACGTTGGTCGTCTAGTCTCTTGTCTTCTGTTTTGGTCGTCTAATATTCTGTAATCTAGTGGAGCATCCACTCACATAGAAGGGAGTATCCAGTTTGGTGGTTCATTGATATAGGTTGTGTTGTAATTTTTTTCTGTTGTAATCATTTTCATTTAAACAATTAGTTGTTTTCTCCTTTATAAGGAGCTTTGTATTCTAATTTCAGTGAGCTTGAGAGTGTTTTGAACCCTTTCATTGTAAATTGTTATTTACAATAAACTTAACAATTTTACGTGATATATCTCTTCTCCTTCTATCATCTGAACTTCCTTATCTAAATAGGATTTCTTGCATCTTTCTCAACAAATTGGTATCAAGAGCTTCGATTCAAGACTAGTTCCACATCTATTTCATGGTAGATCAAGTCATCAATGATCAACCATTCTGTTTGTTATTTGTTCATGTTACGTCTTGAAGATTCTATGAAGAAGATGATCAACACAATCAAGATTGAGAAATTCACAAGGAAGAATAGCTTCAACCTTTGGCACATCAAGATGCGGGCCTTGTTGAAAGAATAAGGCCTCTGGGCACCTCTCTCTAGTTAATCGTCGAAGATTTGTAAGTTAATGCTTGAGTTACAAGAGGAAAAAATGCATTTGCTAATTTTTTTTATCTTTATCTGATGAGGTTCTTGATGAAGTTTTTGAAGAACTGACTATTGTTGGGCTTTGGCTCAAATTGGAGAAACTCTTCATGAAAAAAAATCAATCTGTAACAAGTTACTTCTGAAATAATGTTTGTTTGACCTTTGAATGAGGGAAAGTACACCACTGAAGAAACATCTGATGAGCTAAACTGTGTTCCAATGGAGCTACATGACATTGATGTCAAGATGGAAGATGAAGGTCTTGTAATGATTCTGTTAACCTCTCTCCCTACCTCTTATGAGAATTTTATGAGTTCTTTTAGTGTAGGCAAGGACTCCATTACACTGGAAGAAGTCAAGTCCAGTCTCTATTCTAGAGAGCTTCGACTAAAAGCATCTAGGAATGGTGATTAAGCTTTTGCGTCCAAATTATTAGTGACTAATTCTGTTAAAGGGCAGAATAAGAAGAAAGACAAAGGTGGCAAGAAGAACAAAATTGATCCTAGGAACATATGCAATTATTATAAAGAACTGGGTCATTGGAATTGAGATTGTTGCTACTCTGGTTTAGAATGACTCCTCATTGGAAAACAATTTTGTTCTAGTTGTTGGTGAACAACAACAAAAAGATCCTAAATAATGGGTACTAAACTCAGGTTGTTCTTATCATATGTGTTCACAAACATGTTGGTTTGTGACATAGAAGAAGTCTGGTGGTAATGCCCATGGGTAACAATACTCTTTGTAAGTTTATCGATATATGTTCTGTTACTACAAGAAAAGTGCTTATTTTTTACAGTCGAAATCCGTCGGTAATGGAGTTTCACTGATGGATTTTCGACAAATGAAAATTTGTTGGTAAAAGCATCGTGGCTAACTGTTTCCAATGGGTTTTTTGGTTCATTGGTAATTTTCACAGAATTTTGTGTAGGTAACGTCTGTATGTAATTACCAACAGAATTATCCATAGGTAACTTCTGTCAGTAATTTTCAATTAAAACTATAACAGGTAACTTTTGTCAGTAATTTTTGATAAATATTTTTGTTGGTAACCTTCATAAAAAAATACCAATGGCTAAATACGTTGGAAATCATCTACTACTAAATCCATCGGTATCAATTCATTGCTACGTTCCATTTGATTTACCTATGAATATATCCATCAATATTGATTGTACAAGTTTTCTACGAAAAATCTATCAGAAATTTACTTATGGACTTATCCGTTGGTATTTTTGACGAGTTTAATACCAACGGATTAATCTCTCGATAAATATTCATTATTTTAATTATATTATTAAATTTTCCCTGTTAAGAATCAAATAATAATTCATATACTTATGCAATTGAGCACTCATTTGATGACGCTTTTGTCTCAACTGGTTAATCTCCTTTGAATCATGAGAGTGGCTAGAAGATACCTTTATGAAACTATTATTCCCATTTGCAAACCCACTTCATAGTTGAAAGAAGATGGGAGATACTGGAGAACAAGATCCAATCAAAAGTTGAGCATCATATTATTAATATTTAGCTTAGGTCTTGGCCAAAGAATCTGTCACTTGGGATTTCCTTCACGTACACATGATAATGGAGTAACTTTGCTTGCCAAGGTCTATTGATTGGAGGTCCCTGATGAATATTGCTAACAATAGTTTCATAATTGCTAAAGACTATATGTAATTGCATCTTGGATAGAGCCAATGACATGTTTTGAATCAATGGAGAAACAACCTTAGCTGAGAAAGTGATATTCCAAGCAATATTGGCTTCCTCAACTTCAAATAATTAATTAGAAATGTTTTAATTAATTAATTAGTGATCGATTTTGTGCCATGTACAAATGTTTTGATTTTCATGATGTGATAATATGAGTGATAATATTTAACAACTTTAATCATGACCAAGTGACCTTTGATATGTGCTGGCATCACTGAATTAGATTGTTCTATTTATCTTTTTTTCATCTTCACAATTACCTATGGATTTTATTACCAATGAAAAAAATCCATTGGTACAATCCATCTGTAAATAACTACGAATCAAATATGTAGGAAAAATCCATCAACAAATACCTATGAAAGAAACCTGTAGGTAAAATCCGTCGGTAAATACATATGAACACAATCCATAAGTAAAAAGTGTCGATAAATACCTACAAAATTAATCCATCGGTAATTAACTAAATTACACATGTACTTAAATCCATCGCTAAAATCCATCAAAAATTGGAAATTATCGACGGAGGGAAGTTTGTTAGTCATTTCCAATCGGAAACACTAATTTACCGATGAATTTTAATCCATGGGTAAAAATCTATCAATAATGAGTCATTTTCTTGTAGTGTATACAAATCGAAATGCATGATGGTCCTATTAGAACCTTTACTGAAGTTCATCATGTTCTAGAGCTTAAGAAAAATCTTGTATCTATGGATGTCATGGATTTGACAAGTTTTTCTTGGTGAGTTGAAGATGGAGTTATGCATATCAAAGGGAAAGGAAAGTTTGTGGTAATGTAGGGAACCAAGTAAGGAAATTTCTACATCCTTTAGAAGTCCAATATGACAGGGTCTGTCTCTGTTGTTTTACAAATTGAAAGTCATGTGTCCAATGGCTCATCTAATAATTCTTTGTGTCATCTCTATCTTGGCCACATGAGCGAAAAAGGTTTAGAAGTTGCCTGGTTCTATTGGAAGTCGCGAGTCCCACTCACGAACATGACGAGCTCAAGAGAAGCTTGGCAACTTGTTGCTTGTGTCAACGATGAGCTCGAGAGAAGCTTGGAAGTCGCGAGTACCACAACCTACGAGGTCCACGACGAACTTGTGAGAGAAGCCACGAGACAAGGTGAGAATTTCAGAAATTTTGATGGTGTTACTACTTACTATTATCTGCCAATTGGTTAGCTTAGTGCTCTAACTCTTCTTTTTGTTGTTGTGATGCATTTGCTTTAGTGGCTTTGCCTAAAGCTTGGGTAAGAAATTTTTCTTTGTACTCGTGGGCAAGAAATTTGAAACAGCACAAACTACAGGACATGGTAATTTTGGTCTGGTCAGAGATCACCCAACTAGTATATATTGAGATGATGAATGATCTGGATTCTTGATTTCATTATGTTGGTTGAAGTAAAATTTTAACTTTTAATCACTCTTGTATATCAATTTTAGCAAAGAGAAACTATTTACCATTACTCTCCCAAGTAGTTTGATGTTGACCAAAGTTTAGATAACTCACTTTAGAACCTTTATTTTCTTGAAGCTTAGGCAAGCATCCGTGACTCACTGACTCCTGTTTGTGCTTCTAGTTAGCTTGATTGTGTACAATCATGCTAGGACCTATGTTTCATATATTATAGGCTCTTCGTTGTTCAACTTGAATACTAGTTTCAATATAATTAAATAAATTATATTTTGAATAAATTGAGATTAAAACACAAGTGAATGGAGAGAATCTTGTGACACTCTTTGTTGGTTTCTGTCTACCTTTTTTTTTTCATCTTTGGCTGTTGTGGGTATTTATTTTCTTTTGATGAAGGTATTTTGTGTTCCATTTCAGTATGTCTGGAAGTAGGAATGGATCAAATTCATCAAATGCCAATACAGGCACATTCACAAGTGCAAAACAAGCAAAAGCAAAAATGCTCCAGGAAATAGGACTGATATTGGGTGGAAACATGGGATAGTTGTTTTAGGGAATGGTAAAAAGTGAAGTGAAACTACTACTCAAAGATCAACAATGGGGGAATTTTCAGATTCAAGCATCATCTTGCTGGGACTAAATGGGATTTTGAACCTTGTGCTTCAAAGCTTGAAGAAGTTAAGATGCTTATGATGAAAGTTGTTGTAGAGTTGCTAATGCATAAGAGAAGAGAAGAAAATTGAACAGTATTCATGAAGAAGGTATAAATACTGAGGGAGTGAAGTCAAATACGAGTGAAAGTGGAATAAAAGGGAAAGGGATGCTTGCTTTGAAAGGAAGAGGAAAAGCAAAATTTGTTCAAGCTAGTGGTGAGGGAGTTCAAGCAACTTTAAATCAATTATATAAAAAAGGTGACAAAGATAAAGTTGATGATGATAAATATGCTGAATTTTGGTACACAAGTGCCATTCTATTTAATGTTATTAAAAATCCAGCTTTTGCAAAATTTTGTGACATGGTTGCGAGATATGGGGTTGGCTATAAACCACCATCTTATCATGATATCAGAGCGAAGCTTTTGAAAAGAGCAGTGGAGAAAACTGATGTAATGCTTCAAGAATTTAGGGATGAGTGGAAGAAAACTGGTTGCTCAATTATGTCTGATGGGTGGATAGATAAAAAAAGACGTTCAATTTGTAATTTTTTGGTGAACAGCCCAAAAGGGACTGTATTTCTTTATTCATTGGATACCTCAGACATCTCAAAAATGACTGACAAAGTGTTGAAGATGATGGATAATGTAGTGAATTTTGTTGGAGAGAAGAATGTAGTCCAGGTGATAACCAATAATGCTGTAAATTACAAAGCAGCTAGAGAATTGTTGATGCAGAAACGAGAGCATTTGTATTGGATCCCATGTGATGCTCATTGCATTGATTTGATATTTGAAGATTTTGAGAAACATTTGAAGGTTCATCAGACTACTATAAAGAAGGGAAGAAGGATCACCACCTATATTTATGGTAGAACAATGTTGATTAGCATCATGAAGAAGTTCACAAATGGAAGAGACTTGATTAGGCCTGGTATGACTAGATTTGCCATAACTTATTTAACTTTAGCTTGCCTTCATGAATTGAAAGCATCATTATTGAGCATGTTTAGCTCTGAAGAGTGGAAAACAAGCAAGTTTGGAACTTCACAAGAGGGGAGAAAAGTACAGAATGTGGCTTTGGATAGTCAATTTTGGAAAAACATAACCATGTGCCTCAAAGTTGTTGCCCCTCTTACGATGGTCCTTCGATTGGTGGATTCAGATGTAAAACCCGCCATGGGTTTCATATATGAGGAGATGGAAAATGCAAAAGAAAAGATAAAATGCAACTTTAATAACATCAAGAAAAGGTAAAATTTCTAAACTTTCTCACATTTAAAATTTACTTGTGTATTATTTTAAGTTTTAACTATTTCTAATATAGCATATTTGATATCTATGTACTATGTAGCTATAAGCTTGTTTGGAAAATTATTGATGAGAGGTGCAATCATTAGCTTCATAGGCCTTTGCATGCAGCTGCACATTATCTTAATCTTCGTCTGCATTATGAACCTACTTTCAGAGATGATGACCCTTAAGTGAAAGAAGGGTTGCACATGTGTATGAGAAGATTGGTCAAGGATGTTGCAGAAAGGAAAAAAATTAATTTGCCACTTGTTGAGTTTCATTTTGCTAGAGGGCTTTTCTCTATGGAAGAGGCAAAGGACAGTAGAAAAGTCATGCAACCTGGAGAATGGTGGGAAATGTTTGATGATGGAACTCCAAAGTTGAGGAGATTTACTATTCGTGTTTTGAGCTTGACTTGCAGCTCTTCTGGGTGTGAGCGTAATTGGAACTCATTTGAAATGGTAATTCAATTCAACCTTATGACTTTATTTTATTTGTTTGATAATTTTACTTATTTGGTTTAGATAGTAATTAAAATTTGATTTTTAATTATAGGTTCATACAAAGAGAAGAAATTGCTTATAACAACAAAAAATGAATGACTTGGTTTATGTGATGTATAACTTGAAGTTAAAAAGTAAACAAAATAGAAAAAGTATTGCTCTTCCATTTGATGAGATTGAGTCTGACGATGAATGGATAACTAAAGAGGGATATAATGATGAGGATGAGCAACCTCAAGGTGAAGGTGATGGTGGCAATGTTGAATTAGTGGGAGATGTTGGAGGAAGTTTAAATGATCTAGTTGTAGACGCTTTTGATCTAGATAATTTAATTTTGGTGGAACCTAATGATGATGCACAATCTGAGGAAGACCTTGATGATGATGGAGATGGTGATGAAAGTGATGATATTCATGGAGATGATCCTATTAGAGGATTGGACATGTTTCTTTGAAGACATTTGTGGTTTTTTTAATTATTTAAATGCTTTAATTTTGAGAATTTATGTTTTGTAATAGACTAATAGTATGAACTATGAGCTTATTGTCATTTGTTTGCAAAATGGTGCATTTTGAATATATTTACTTATTATCCATAGGTATTTTTTTGTACGAAGTAGACTCTTACGAGTCTACGAGTCGAGTTTACGGAGCTCTCACGAGTCTACGTAGACTCTCGATTTTGATAACCTTGATGGTTCCTACATCTATCTACTACTCTATGTGAAAGACATACTCATAGCATCTCAATTGTTTGGCAATTCAAAAGCTAAAGTCACTACTTAGTAGTGAATTTGAGATGAAGGACATGAAAGTTGTTGAAAAGATCTTGGGCATGGAGATCAAGAGGGATCGAGTCTAGAAGAAGCTTTTTTGGTGTAAGAAGAAATACATTCAAAAAGTGTTAAATCATTTTGGGATGGTGTCCACAAAACCAATATGTACCCCTCTAACAACATCAATTCATCTATCTGAACTCAATACTGCTCAATTAGAATCAGAGAAGGAATATATGTCTTGTGTTCCTTATGCAAGTGTTGTAGACAATCTCATGTATGCTACGGTATGCACCAGGCTAGATCTACCACAAACAGTCACTGTTGTGAGTAGGTATATGGGTAATCCTTGGAATGAACATTGACAAACTGTGAAACTTACTTTAAAGGTACAACTAATTTTAGACTCGTCTACCATGGAGATACATCTTGTGCTTTCGCTGGTTACTCATATTCTGATTATGTTGCAAATTTGGATGCAAGGAGATATGTGATTGAGTACACATTCATGATTGGCAACTTTCTTGCCAGTTAGAAGAAAATACTTTAGCCCACAGTTGTAACACCCAAGACGAATCACACTGGAATGAAAGAAGAAGTTGTGCAGGTATGAGACTATACAATTGTAGCCTAATCTCACTATTTATTAACTTTAGACATCTTCCATTATGGGACTCGGTGGTTCGGTGTTCAAAGCCTATCAATAATTAATCACATTACTAATAAGGTTAAATATATAATCAAATGAATCATAATCCTAATTAGCCTAATTTTGACAAAAGCAAAACATTATAATTAACTGGAACACACATGAATTTATTGGAAAATATAATCGATGTAGTGAAAAGGATTTCCCGAAAAGTTTATAAAATATGTACAAACTTCTGTGACAACCTACTACTACTACTACTAGCATTTGCTAATTGAGAAATACTCGCGTATACATATTGAGTTCGCCATGTTTAGTCACGTGAAGCTTTATCAACACATCGGAAGGTGTCTTTTTATTTTTATTTTTTATGTAGAAACATAATTTAAATCAGCAGTAGATCTCGATATAAGGATTACAATATGTAAGTCCAGTTACGGAAAAAGGTGAACATCGATTTCATTCAACAAGTACGGTGCTTTTCAGAGATAATTTGCTGTATTTAGCAATTATTAAACACGGCTTCAACTATTATATCAATCACGGAATTTGCTTACACTAATTATTTGTTGATGAAATGTTCATAATATTGTTGTCCAAATCTACTTTAAGAGGAAAACCAGATCCTAGGAAAAGAAGGTTTGTAGTCTACTTTCTCTTACAAGAGCGTAATAATATATGCAATGCATTCACCCCAAAAGAAAGAAGCTAATCAAGCTATGATGTTGGAAGGCTTCAGCCAGAAGAAATCCTACATGATTAGGACACGTATATTCCATATTATGTATATGTTAATAATTTGTTGGAAAGGTCACGTTTGGGGTTATAATAACCTTATTTTGTCACTTTTGTATGCTCCACCTCATCCCTCATCCCCCACCCCACCTCTTCTTCCATTAGAAGAAAGAGTCTTCTTTTCAAAGCCTTAATTCTATTGTGATGAGGCATCTGTTTCACAAACAATCAATTACTATATTCTCATTGGTTTGACACACATAGAAGACAAAAACATAAACGACCTTAAGAGTGCCATAAATTTGGCCAAGTGTCGCCTTCCAACTTTTTATGGGAAGAGGAGCGAGGGGTCAACATTTGTTCCCACAAGCTTTTCCAACCTCCAACAAGAAAGCATATTTCCTACCTTAATAATTGGTCATGATAATATTTATTTCCCTTTCGGCTACCACTAATCTATGTAGCAGGGCATGTCAAGAACTAAATAAATCCTAGCTACTACTCTTGTGTCATCTCTGTCACACCCCTGTATTACGTACCACCATAAAACTTTGTGACTTTTTAAAAAAGGTTTTGGCCTTACCAAAGTCAACCTTCTCCGCAGACAGTGTCTACAATAATGGAAAGCTTTCATACATGATGGTGGTCGGTGCAGAAAGAATTATGGGGAAAGATAGAAGCTTTCCGATATATATATTGCCCCACCTAGTCTAGTAGGGTTATTATAGTTTCGATCATACTTTTCCTCAATGCACTGATTCTTCTTTGAGGTTGTAGCTTTTTCTCTCCCTTCATAAGCCAAGAAATATGTAATATAAGAGAGTTATCGGTAAGGATATCAACATGCCAAAGATAACCCTGCAAAGAAAAAATACAAAGAGCAAATGTTAATATGAATGTTAATCTATACTTGCATTGGTTATGAAAGTTAATATGAAAGCAATATCTTACATCGTGAATAACGAAAATAACATTAACTTGACTTAATTTGACCTAAAGGATCACTAGAAAGGTAGTCTACATATTTAGGCATCAAATGGTGGGGTTGAAAGCCGTGCAAGATCAAGTTTTGCTAGAAAGCATTCTCTAGGTTTTCAGTATCAAGAAAACTCTTGCCTACTAATGATTACCTGATAACAAGGTAAAAGAGGGTGCTGGAAAATGCTTTCAAGGTTAAAATTTGGAGGGAAATTTGTAATGAAAAGGAAAATGGATTTTCAATCACCATTTTTACACACATAGTTATGTGTGTCCAAATTATACATACCCTGGTTGTTATGGACAATCTGTTTGATAGATTCGGTATCTTAGCTAGCGCTGCATAATAATCAATTTATTATGTGGGGTAGGTTAAAAGTTCAACGGAATGCTTGTGAACTTACAATACTCTTTGCTTTTTCTTCCCATCATTTCATTTTCTGAGTACTTTATCCTCCAGTCAACCTTCTACAATGAATCCAGTCACCTTCTACAATGAATAGTACCCCACTCGCAAACAAGTAACACCTTGACGATGTTGAATGATTAAACTATTTTAAGGGTCTGACTTCTAATTAACAAAGTGAAATATTTTTTTCCTATACATATGTAATCCAATGTAGCCAACCACGACAGCATGACATGCAGCATTGAAATTTTATAAATCTTGGCACATTATTAGTTCATTTTTATTCAATCTGTAACCTTTTCAATTTAGAATTTAGTAGTTATGTATATTTAATCATAAATCTTTGTTGGTATGATAATAGGGAGCCTAGGAGGCCCAAATAGATGACTTTTATAGAGTAGATAATTTTGATATTATTTTTTTGATGTTATCTTTTATTTTAATTTCCTAAAACACTAGATGGTGACATATATATGGTTGTCATCCATTAGGATTATTATATAATGTAAGTTTTGCACCTATTGAGGTAATCAATCAATGAAATGAAATCTGAAATTTATGTTAATCTCTTTAGCTTTTTATCTATTTTGTTTTCTTATGAGTAAAGTGGTGTAAACTTTGTTTCATAACATATGATATTTAAGATAATTATAATAAAAGTCAACAAACTTATCTTATACGATGATTTGTGATTGAATGATAGTGTAAAATTAAAATTATTTTACACTTTCAATGCATATCCTTTTTTCTCTTCAATTTATTATGATGCTATAGATATTGAATCAATTCCAAATAAGAATGTCTCATAAGTAAAATGTCCTAGCTTACCCTGTGCTCAAAATATCAGGATGCAGTCCATATTCCCTTGCAAACACAAATGGCACAATCCCCTGTGGAAGAGCAGCCTGAGAAGAAAACATTAAGGCAAAGTCAAAAACATTTGTATAGCAATTAAATTTTAGTTAATGGTTCAACAGGATATATTAAATTTTCCCTTTAGAAACATTTATGACCCTAGAAGCATACACCCATCTATAATTTCCAAATGTGCTGCATGTGTGACTGCAGATGTTAAGTCATACCGCATATGTATAGTCCAAGTACCTGTACAATGGCAGTGTGTAGTCTCTCTTGTCTTAATCCAATGGAAATTGAAGAGGCAGACATTACAAGAGGCCCACACATGAAGCGAATGACCATGCCCATGACTGCTCTTTTGGTACCGCAGGCTATGATACGAGGCTGAAGGGCCATGAAAAGCCCTGCATATATGGCAAATGAGTATCTGTCATTGTTCGCGTAAATAGATATGTGATTACCACTTTGGCACTCATCTTCAATATCTAATCGCTTTCATTTTACTAGCTCCATTTTCCCTCCAACATCATGTGCTATCTGGTCATGCCACATTTATTTTATTTGGTTGCCATTAACACCCGAGTACATGACGACTCGTTTGTTCCACTTTTCTCTTTAATTTTTTTGTCTTCCTCTCCAATTTGATGTTAGGTTAGTGAATTTGTGTAACGTGGATATATATATATATATATATATATATATATATATATATATATATATATATATATATATATATATATATATAAAGAAACTCCAAGTGTGTGTACGTCTCTCTCTCTCTGTATATATCTGAAACAAATATGCATGGTATAGTTAATGCTGTTTGTATATTTGTAATGTACCTAAGCTAAACATAGCCATCCCAAGGCCCGCATCTGAGATGATTTTGACGGATGCTTTGATAAGACTAGGCATTTCCATATTCCATCTGCAAATTCACATCATGAAATGTATGAAATATACATACTGCAAATTATAAGTATTTATTATAGAGTTTAATAATATGTAATATTAATATAAAAAAAATTACAGATCACTAGTCAAAAATCATCATTGATATAATTTTATATTATTAATATTATAAAAATTAACAAATTTATCATATACAATTATTTATCATGATAATATAATTATATTTTTATCATATATATTATTTATCCAATTAAATTAAACTCCTAATTAAATTATATAATGATAATATAAAATTATTTTACATACAATTTATTTTCTCTTAATTATATAATATATGCAGAACAGTTTTTAATATGAAATTTTAGAGTGAGAGAAATAGTTTAGTGTAAGGTCAAGATAGTTGGTTTAGCTACATTTGGTATTACTTCTTGGTAAAGAGGTTCAGTATATAACTTACTTGAAAGAGATTAGAGACCAAAGAAGTCCTAACACACTAGAGTATGTATTAGGGTTTCGTGAAAGTTTTCTTCCTACTACGACGAGTATGAGCCTCATCATGACAAAGGCATGTGGCATTTTCTGGCTACTAGCAACTGTGTCTTTGGGGTCTGCAGGCTTTGAGACTTTGGTGCTGTCTCTGAAGCTGATTTCTTTATCTGTCATAATTGTCAAAAATAATTATAATAGAAAAACAATAATTTGTAATTAGAAATCAATCTCAATCTTCTGCCACCTGCATTATCTTAATTGATTGTGAATAATTAGGGGGAGACTTAGATGACAATTAAGAATAAACAATATTTGTGTCGCACTAATGAAAAGAAGAAAGAGAAAAAAAATATAAAAAAGATGTTAAAAAATGGCAGTGAAAAATATTAAATTCTTATATTTTTCTTTTATTTTATCTTTCAAGAGAATTAATATTTTATTTTAAATATAAAGGAGAGTTGAAAAACATGCAAACTAATTAAAACACTGTTATGAAATGAAATTTTAGGTGCCTATGATTCGGTGTTATGATTTGGAAGACTGTACACCATTTTCACCACCAATTAGGGCATCATACTACTTTGATCATCATTACACACGTGCTCTCTTCCAAATGATGGCTACTGTCAATTAAGCTTCTGACTAAGCAAAGGGGCAGATTTATATATAAAGGTAAACAATTCTATAATGCTTTGACCACTTGTATTTTTTTACATTTTAAGTAGCTAAATGTTTTCTCACTTTAAAGATGGCGTGAAAGGGTGGAAGGGACCACCTGTCTAGTGCCCCGATAGTACTCTTGAGGATCTAAAATCAAATTATGAAGCCGTCCTATTAACGTCTAATTTTTCAGAGTTTAATATGCATAAGTCATTTCTCAGTGCAAAGTTCACAGTTTAATTATGACGGAACATAATAAAAGAAATGATTATTCGCTCATAGAATAACTAAAGTTACAATAGTTAGGATTGTAATTTCGTCAAGGAAGTACTTAGAGCTCAAAAATACAAGTTTCTCTTGCAGTAAAAACTCATGCTTAGCCTCAAAGGTGTTGATAAGAAATAATTTCTGGAGAAAGTAGTGATTAAAATTTGTTAAGGACTATAACTACACACACAATGAATATTTTCTCTTAACATGATTTACTTTGCATTCAAAACTAGAATTCATACTTTATAACACCATTTGATTAAAGATATAAATCATTACGATTTTGCTAATTACCAGTTGCCGGTAGCCTAGCAATTTTTTATGCATACTATTTTAACTCGCCCGCCACTAAGTGACAGATATCATATTAAAGGAAATTCAATACATTATATTTATATTTTATTCTATTTAATCTTGAGTTAACTAAAAATAAAGACTCTTCATTACCTTAAAAGAAAGTAAATAGGAGAAGAGAGAAATGTCAAGAAGAAAAAGGAAAGAAAAAACCTAACAAATACTAAAAATGATGCGAGAAGAAAAGTACAAAATGAAAAATATAAGATGAATATTAAAATTAAATATTTATAAAAAAAATTAATTTTATTTGGCTTCATCAGTTCATCCAATCATAAACATAGTTAACCAAATCTATGAAAGAACTAAAAAATTAAGAGCAAATAATATTTGTCCTTAAAAATTTGTTAGATGCTAATATTTAAGTTCTTGAAAAATAAAAAATTGAAATTGTTTTCAAATTTACAAAAAATACTACAAATTAGTCTTATCGTCAATTATCTCCATTAATTCAAATGGATTTGCACACGTGACAATTCAAGTGATTATGTGATAGTTGTCGGTTGTCATGTGTCATTTATGTGGTTGTCATATATCAAAAAATTGACTTTTTTATTTGGTCTCTAAATTTAACAATTTATTGTCATTTTATTCTTTGAACTTAACTATTTAGTGACATTTTGGTCCTTGAACCTAACTTCGTCCTATCATTTTAGTCTTTGAAAGAATTTTTGAATTTTTAATTAAGTGTCACACTACATATAAATTACTAACATAGTAATAATGAATGACATTTATCTATAATGATAACAATTATTTATGGTGATGAAAATTGAATGAAAATAATTGTCAAGCATAGAAATCAAAAATATTATATTTTATATTTAAAATTACTATTAATTTATTTATTATATTTTATTAAGTTAAAATTCTAACAAATAATATATACAACAATGACGGATAACAATATAACTTAATTAAAAATAAATAAACGTTTGAAAATTAAATTAGTTTTTCATTAGAATAAAAAATGTGTATTATATATATATATATATATATATATATATATATATATATATATATATATTATATATTCATAAATAACACGATTTCGTTAATATATTTTTTGAAAAACCGATGTTAATGAAATAATGTTAACATCGGTTTTTAAAAAATCAATGTTAACAGTAGTTTGTTAACATTGATTTTCCAAAAAAAAACCGATGTTAACATTAGTTTGTTAACATCGATTTTTGAAAAATCGATGTCTCTAGAGGGTAATGTTAACAATGACTTTTTATAAAATTGATGTTGACACTTTTATATATTTAAATTTGAAGCACGTTTTTAGTACTCCCTCGTTGTCTCATTTCGTTTAAAACTTTCCCAATTCCCTCGCTTTCTCAGTTCCAGTGAAACCTTAAAGTCGTTGTCGCTTTAGGTCCCTTAAGTTGTTGTCGCTTGAGCTCTCATGCCACTGCTGCTCTAGCTCTCTTTCGCCATCGCTTCTATGTTCTTCTTTGCATGTTTGGTCTCCTCGTGTGTTGACGATAACAGGTTTAATGTCTTCTCTTCTGCTCTGTTCTTGACCACTATTGTTTGGGTTTGAGATTGGGAAGGTTTGGGTTTCTCACATTGCTTAGATTGGGAGTGTTTTCATTAAATACATGTTGGGCCTTTAATGAAGAAATGGACTTCACATATGGTACGTACCCTTCAATTTCATCCCATCATTTTTTTGGCAAAGCACCATTGGTTATGTTTGGTTCTTAGATTCAATAATAAGATGATAACTATTGATTCTCAATAAAGGGTTGGCAAAACTACCATAAACTATTTTTTAAGCTTGTCATTGGTCTCAAAATTTGGACTAATCTTATTTTGATGTGGATTCAATTATATAGAGTTTGGCATGATGTCTCACGTATTTGTTCCAAAGGATAAAAAAATTGTAGACACTATAATTGCATTGGCATTTTTATCGGTACACTAGTGTAACTATTTGGTTTAGTTTAGAATTAGGCATGTTCTTCTCAAATTTTAAATTTTTATTCATTTATAATGGTTTTTTAAATTACTCCGTACACTAATTTTTGGTTAACTTTGAATATTTGAATATCTTGTATTCAATTTAGTGTAAGAAGAAAAGGAAAGCACTAAGTGTGGGTATTACATAATGCACTGGATATCAACGATAACCATAGGAGGTTTGAAGGATAATTGGGAAATTGTAATTGCTTACTTCAAAACTAATTCAATTTGTTATAATTATTATTATTTATACTTATTAACTTATATTTTGTTATATCATGTTGTATTTTACTGATCTAAGATCATTGAAACCAGAAAGAATGAATGCAATTCACATTTAGTGGGCAAGATATCATCTAAAAGTTAAAAATGAAACACTGGTGTTTAAGTAATTTTACAATTGTAGAGTTATGTTAGTTTGATTAGGTTACAAATGATTTTATGTATTGACATTATTGTTTTTATTATTTTAAATATTTTTTTAATTGATAGTAATTATTCAATTATTATGGACAAAATTTGAACTGTATGATAAAAACTATTTGAAAATTGTCTAGATTGGTTCTGTTTTTCAATTTGCAGGTTTGGAGTAATTAAAAAAATAGATAGGATATTAAAAAAATACCAATAAACAACATCGAGTAGAAACAACATCGATTTTTTAGAAAGTCCATGTTGTTCACCAAAAAACATCGATTTTTAGAGAAATCAATGTTGTGAATGCACAACAACATTGATTTTTCTAAAAATCAATGTTGTTTTATGCTCACCAACATCGGTTTTTAGAAAAACTGATGTTGTCGTGCATTCACAACATCAATTTTACGAAAAACTGATATTGTCAAAAATCGATGTTGGTTTATATATATTTAACATTTTTTTTGTTATTTTTTACGTTACAACATCAATTTTCAGGGAAATCGATGTGGTGTTGTTTAGTTTAACATCGATTTTGATAACTGATGTTAACGTTGATATCTTTTACGTCGGCAGTTTCAACATCGATAAATAATTGATATTGAAAGTCATTAATAACTGATGTTAAAAACCTATTTTCTAGTAGTGTAGATATTTTTCGTTTTTTTCACCTTTTATTTTATATATTTCAACATGACTAATATAATGGTGAACTATATTTTATACTCAATTTTGTAGGTTGTATATGTTGTATTCTCTAACGTGACAAACCACAATTAGCTTTTCCATTAATTGAAAATATAATAAATGAATTATAGTTGATGTTGAATTTTGTAGGTCATATATTTTTAACTTATAATAGGTCATGTTCTCTTATACTCAATTGTTGAACAATGATGGGAAAATTATAATAGGATGTGTAAGAAAATGGTTTTAACACTTTTATTTTTCATATCCTCTTATACTCAATCGTTATAATGAGTTAAGCTTTTTTTATTTGTCTTTTCATCATTAATATTATTTCATAAAATAGATTAATTAATTAATCTAACATTCTACACATATTAATAGGATATAAGATGATAACTTAATTTGGGTAAAATATATGATTTGGAATTTTATAAAATCTTGTTAGTAATGTTCTAGATTAACACTTATTATTGTGATGTAATCACTCATAATTTAGTTCACGTATTTATAGTATAATTTTAATAACAAAATTGCAGAAAGAATAAAAAGTGAAACAATATGATAATGTTTATGCTAATAATTTCATGTAACATATGACTTAATTAAAAAAAATTAAAAGTACTTTCAGGAACTAAAATGACAATACATGTTAAGTCTAAGGATCAAATGTCAATAAATAATTAAATTCAGGAACCAAAATGGTATCAAATTATTAAGTTCAGAAATCAAATTGAAAAATTAAATTTTGACACATAACAACTATATAGATGAGACATGACAACCACAAGAATAACACATTATAACTATTAGATGTCATATCATCATCAAAGCTATCATGTAATAATAATTGTCTGAGTTAATGAAAAAAATTAATACAAGATTAATTTGTAACATTTTTTTAAAATTTAGAAACAAAATTTTAATTTTTTATCTTTTAAAACTTAATTATTAATGTTTAATAATTTTTTTTAAAAAAAATAATTATTTACCCTAAAATCAAAGGTTGACTTAAATTATGAGTATCACTCACATGAGCAATCTAATCAATTGGTGAGGGTAAGACAGACACAACATCTGACGTCGGGGACAAAAAGTACGCCCAGTGCCTGAAAAGCTCGCATGGGCATGCGCAAGCTCTACTTAGAAGGACGTTTGATTTAGATGCCAAAACAAACACAGACTGGCATAAGAAAATGATATGTCTTCTTTCATTTTCGCAAAAGGACACCTCTCATTCACGGGACCATAATAATAATAATAATAATAATAATAATAATAATAATAATAATAATAATAATAATAATAATAATAATAATAGTAGTAGTAGTAGTTGTCTTCTAGTATTTTAATTTTTAATTTTTTATATATTTTAAATTTTAATTTGTTGTGTCTCAATTTTTATTAATATTTTTTAACCAAAATCGAATCCAATTTATTTGGCCTAATTGTAAGACAATTATTATCACATGGATAAGGGATCCCAATGTGTCTCACTTTTTAATTATTTTTTTTCTTAAAAGTGAGATCTATTAAATTATTCAGTTAATAGTCTTTAATAAATTTTAATCAATCATATAAAATATTAAAAATAATGTTTTAGAATGTGAGTAGCATTCTTCTTTTACTTTTAAAGACGAAACTATCCGCTACAAATTAATATGTATTACTCTTTAATTAACGTCTTGTGTTTTACACACACAAAAAGTTTAAGTATTATAAGTATATATTATGTTAAGAGGAGTACTATCTATGTTAATATTTATATTGATATAATTTTTTATTTATCAAATGTTGGTGTAAATCTTCAAAGACTATGGTAATATTTTAATTTTTATCAGACAAAAATTATGCTAACAAAGACGGTCAGAATTGATAAATTTTATTTGTCAGTCTGACAATTTTTTATAGTATCTCTGTGTGTCTGTTCACTTTTTATTTGAGGATAGTTCAAAAAAGTTGTTATAAAATGTATAATATGAATAAATAAACAGGAGTGATAAGCAAATTATATAAGTTACCACTTCCATTTTTATATATAAGATACTTTTAAATAATTCTCTCTTTTTTAATAAAAATAATTAATTTAATTAATTACATTAAATTTATCATTAACTTATATTATTTTTTTATGATTATCCTTCATTCCTCTCTTCAATTAATTACTTCTTTCCTAATTAATTAACGCAACTTTTTCTATTCTTCAATCTTAATAAGAGAGAATATAATTAATTAAAGATATAATAGAAAATAAATAATTAATACATCAAGCAATTAGAATAGAATTTTATATATAGAGACGAAGATAATAATTCAGAATTGTAAACAAATAAAAAAATCCTACCCATCATTGATACTGTATGCAAATTATAAAATATTATATATTTAAATACAATTTCGACACATTGTTTGTTTAAATATAATATTTAGTATATATATTTATCAAATCATTATAAAATCTTATCATGACAATTATCATTGCCTAAAAGTGCTTACTATTAATTTAAACTCTTTTTTCTATTAACCGTGTAAATTGAAGAATAAAAATAATATTTATATATTTAATAATAGTTTTATTTTACTCTACTTTTCCTGTGAATCTTACTAACATCCCTTACAAAAAATAATAATTCATATTCTTATTCTAATTCTGATATCAATAAAATGGAGCAAGATTCACAAAAACATGGACTTGGAAATATCAGATTCTCTTGTATGGTACCAGAGTTAGATAAAAACAAGAAAAAAGAATGTCTTGAACGATTCTGAAGATCAACGAGCGGAGAAACGAAAGAAATGAAGGGAAAAAAAACTCGTGACAAATTGTGTAAGAGTAAAAATATAATTAATGAATTGATAAGTATATACTCCCATAGTTTCAAAATAAATATGTATACTAAATTATTTTATACATACTAATAAAAAATATTATATTGAAAAACTATAATAGTACTTATTAGGAATATTAGTAAAAAAATAAATAGTTCATGTTACATAAAATTTTAATATAACACTTATTTTGGAATAAATATTTTTTTTCAAATACAATACTTATTTTAGGAAAGAGAGAGTAATTAAAAAAGATGAAATAAATATAAAAAAAACAATACATACATTTTATATACATATATATATATATATATATATATATATATATATATATATATATATATATATATATATATATATATAAAAGAATCCAAAGGATTGACCTAGTGTGATTTATTTAGCTGAAAACTTGTGTTCAATTTTCATTTTATACAAAATTTTTATGAATAAAATTAATTTCTAATCTAATGGGTTAGGGACACTCGAGATAAGCAATCGATTCGTCCATACCACCACTGGTAGAGCTTGTAAAACCATGGCAGATCCACAAAGAAATGAATGGGAAAAGTAGCATGTTGTATCAATGAAGAATTCTAAAAATATTTCAGCCTCCTACTAATGAAACTAACTTACAACTTTTATTTTTCGTTTTTTTTACTTAGTCGGGATAGATTCATTGAAAAATTCCTGAGGAACTTTTAAAATAAAAATGATTCTTATGCGTCAAGAATGGTCGGATAGCTCAATTGGTAGATAAGGACTAAAATTCCTCGTGTCATCCGTTCAAATGTAGTTCTTGGCACATGATTTATTTGTATGAGTATCTATTAAGTATTTCTAGATATATTTTTCCTAGATGATTAATTAAATAATAGATGTATTTTTTAGGTATATTGGCTGAATCTATAATAAATTCTTTATTTATTTGATTTTGTTTACCTTTTTTGCTGCATTACAAAAAAAAAAATTTATTTTGATAATATTCAAATGGTTTAATTAGTTGGTTGAAAAACCTAAAAGTCTAGTCTAATGGAGTTCAAAGGTGGGGTGGAAATATTAGTTGGTTCAATTTGTCATTGAATTTATTTTTATTGATATGTATAATAAATTTATTAATTTTTATATTATTTATTATAAAATTTATAAATATTATGATTTTTTATTGGTTAAGAATTTTTAATTTTTATTCTGTATAAAATTAAGCTCAATAAATATATATTAATAATTATGCTACACTTTATTTATATTTTGCTGTCTGCTTGACCAGCCACACACCTGACCGAAAAGAATAAAATAAAATAAAAATAAAAATACCCACACCACACGCGTACCTGACATTATGTCCTTGCAGCCTTGTCTCTCAACTCCCAGGCATTTCCCCGGCGACCCCCACACCACTCTGGCCACCGGCGATGACTGTTGGCACCCTCTCCCGGCGGAGACCGGCGACCTCCCCCACACCGGCGTGCTGGCCTCCATCTCGTTGAAGTTCGACGCCCTCGGCGTGGGCTGCAGCGAGTACGCGTCGGACGAGGCGTAGCCGGAGAGGTGGGGACTGGCGCCGGCGGCAAAGTCCCCGCCGCCGTCGTGCAGGTGAAGCGGCGTGTTGATCGAGAATATGTCCGCGTTCGAGAGGTTGGACGGCCGCGGCGTGACAACGGCAGTGTTGCCGCCGATAGAGGAGTTCGTCTCCGGCACCGATGAGACCGAGCGGCGGATCCGCACTCGGATCCGGCCCTGGTCGTCGGTCTCCGACTCCGTCCGCAGCGGCATGTCGTGGCCGTCGAGCGATATCACATCGCCGTCGACCTCGAACTTCGCTATGGACGCCGCCGTTGGCCCCGGGAACTGCCGTTGGATCAGAACCGTCGCCGCTCTGTACTCGAACAAGAAGAGGAGTAGAGTGTACCTGAAATGAAAAGCATTGACCCCACAAGGGTATTCAGTAAAACCCTAAAATGAAAAGTAAATGCAAAAATTACTTGATGAAAGATACAATGTCACTTGATATTTCATATTTTCATATTGGTAACTGAATGCTGTATATACATGTATTTATCAGTGATAAACAAAATTTAACGATTATTTTTTAAAAAAATAAGTTAAATTAAATATTCATAATCTTGATTATGCATTTGTAAAATTCCTATAAAGTGGGTAAAAATGATGTAAATAATAGCAGTCATTAATAAAAAAAATAATGATGAGTATTTTAACAGATGTAATCTTTTTATTGTGTTAATATATAATAAAAAATCAATTAGTACGTCAGTGTTATATTATCTACTATTGATTTTCATATTTTCTTTTACATGAGTTTCTCGATGTGGAACTCGATCCACCGAATATTAGTTCTAAACTAAATTTTGAATATGTAGTGTAGTTTTTATCATTTAAAAACTAATATGACCGGGTAATTTTTAGGAAATGGTTTAATTATTTATTTCGACGAAAATGCTAGACAGCCTCAACATTTGAGTAATGGCAAAAAAATAAATGGAGTGTATGGATATAAAAAAGATAAGATAAACAGAGAGTGAGAAAAGAGAAGAAATAATAGATTGATAAATAATAATATGATTAAAAATCGAGAAAGAAACATGAAACAATGGGTTGTTTAATTTACCACCGGTAAAAGCCAGGTTAAATAAGATATAAAAATAATAGTACGATTAATTGTGTATTTCAAGATGATTGGTATGATTTTTTTAATCACACAAATTATTCCATGAGGTTATTAAATTTCATGTTTATTTTCTAAATAAGAAATTAAATGATATAGCAGTGAGATGAAACTTCAAAGTGAAAGCATATATATGTTAACTATACCCCTCAATTTTTTCGGCACTTTCAGCAGAGTGTGACATGGTGTATTGTCTTTGCAGTTAGTTTTAACTTTTGAGTAAACCCTTTACAAAATAAAGCTTAGGTGGCGATTAAAATAAAAGCCAATGGTTTTCTTTTCTTTACCATATGATGCACTGGAGCACGACGAGTTGCACCATAAGCGATTGCGTGAAGTCGCCGTACATGGCTTGGAGCAGCGGGATACCCATGACAAGTGTGTTGGGCAAGGTGGCGAGCGAGAAGAGAGTGATGAGCCAGTCCAAAGAGCCTCCGGGGAAGAAAATTGCCCAGAGGGACAGAAATAGAAGCACAACGAGCTTCGAGAGCGTGTCCGCCACGATGAACCTGGCGTCCATCTGATAAGGGTTGTTCATGGAGATGAAGTGGAAGGAGAGCACCGGAACTGCGAACACCGCCACGAAGCGGTTGATGCCGGAGCATTGGTCCGGGGTGAACATCTTGCACCACTTGACTGAGCCGTAGGCCACCAGCATTGCGAAGTATAGTGGCACCATCGCGCACATCACCTTGTACAAATCCTCCCCTGTGATCATCTCGAGAGAGAATTTTTATAGTGTATTTGGATTACCGTGAATAAGAAAAGAAGTGATTTAACCAGCGCTTCTTTTTAAGCAACAAGTGTGTTACTTGATTCGTGGTTTGGAAAGTATGTTTTTTCCGTTGAACATGGATTCAACAGTTATACAAACACACACTTAATGGTGTGGTTAATTATCAATAGGGAATGGACAGGGTTGTGTGTGTGATATGAACCGTTGTTGATTATGTTTTGGTGTGATGTGAATGGGAGAGAAGAAAAGGGTGAGGGAGAATGGAAATATAGGGCTTTTAATTTATAGGGCGTTTATGGACCGGTTTGCCCTTTGCTGAAATGGTAAATTACTTGGGCAGTGCTTAGTAGAATTTGCGGTTGTTAGGGTTAATGATTGGCATAATATATTACGCGTTTCAGCGTGGCAAAAGTCAGAGGGGAGGAGGAGGAGGCCAGGAGGGGACGAGAGGCGTGAGCGTGATCTGCTTAATTTCTTTGCTGTTGTTTGGGAAAACGGAAAAGATCAGCGGAATTATGTACCAAGTGACGATGTCATTTTGAGTTAGTTAAATTTTGAGATACAAGATGGAATTGTGAGTTCAATTATGAACCTCTCTGTTTTTCCTTTACAAATTACATCACATGTATTTTTTTTTTAATGAAAGACAAATATATTTATATAAATTAAATAAAATTATTATGAGTGTGACAAAATTCTTGTTAATTCTAAATATTTAAAACAATCTCATATTTAAAACTTCTTGAGACTAGTAAACATAAACCGTTATTTTATATGGATAAAAAATAAACCTCTAGCTGAATATACAGAGAGAAAAGGAGAAATTAATGAAAACCTCATCTATAACATCTTAAATTTTGGGGGGAAAATTAAGATTTCATTACTCCTTCTAATTGAAATTATTTTATTTTATATTTTATATTGAATAATATATGTGTGGAAATTAAAAGGTAAGAATTTAAAGAAGTGAACGTTGTCTTGAATAAATATTTAAGGATAGGTTAAAAAATTATGGAGAACATTTTAACTTGGATCTTTTAATTTTATTTTCTTCCTTATTTAGTTAGTATTTTTATATCCCTCTAGTTCTAAACAAACAATTAATCTAAAAAATAAAACACTAACAATTAATTATTTTGATATTGATAAAAGAATTTATGGATGCGAAAAAAGTTTAACTGAATTATTATAAATATTAAAGAAAGAATACGGTTACTACTTACTATGTATGTATAAATGTATTATTTTGCTTGGTGGGCCACGCCTTGTGGTCTTGCTTGCTCAAGTGCTTCTGTTTGTTGATTTACCTTTTAGAAAAACTATATGTAAATAATTGCTTGTCTTTTTTTAAACCAAATTATCAAGTTTTTACGTGAGATGATTTCAAAAAGGCTTTTCTAGCTAGCTAACAACAAAAAGCATACAAATACAAGTCCTTCAGATGCTGTAGACATTCTAACACTGAGCTTTTTCTATGTTCGTTTTTGTCTGCTCTATAATGGTTTGGCTTGCAGGGAGGCGTGCCTGATATGTCGCAGCACTCTTTATTTGTCAGCACATGTAACAATTTTAAAGTTTTATCTCTTTAATACAAATCTCCAGCAATAAAAAATTTAATTAATATTTGTATTTTAATTTGTATACAAAAGATTATTCATAAAAGAAATTCAAGCTTCCACTAAATCTACCTATAGATTATACATGGATTTGGCTTGGGTATGTAACAATCCATCACCGTTATAGGGAATTAGAAATTATATCAAGCGAAAGATATTATTTTAATTTCTTTCAAATTGTTGAATTAATTTAGAAAAATATTTGTAAATTTTCCGCACCTCAACTACTAAAGGCTAAAACGCATAACGCAAAAAAAAATAAAAAATATCATATGATATAACATCATAGTTACTTAAATATTTCCTGAACATATATATAAACATAAATGACATTATAAACTACATAATGATCTAGTCAATACTATACAACTTTAAAAAAATGAATAACACATCTTCATGTACAAATACGTATATTCACGAAATCTCAAAAGACACAATACCACCTTCTATCTATCTACATGCATAAACCACACATACAACAACACAATGCTAAGCTTACCAAAAACAAACATACTAAAATGGGATAAGACTTGATAGTTAAAACATGATCTACCATTATCAATATATAACATAAAATCATACATAAAGCCTAAGTCTTAGAATCCACATAACCAAGAATATCATAACAATAATTAGTTCATCAATCATCATTTCAAGATTCAATTATCATACATCATTACCATCAGCCAGTCACTCAATCATCAACACAAAAAACAAACTCAATTCCATGAAGATTTTACCTTTTGAGCAATTAACTTAAGTACATATCTTAACATAATCACACCTTAATCATTCGAGAAGACTCAAATTAATCCAATGGAAGAAGTTGAGGTTTTGTCGAAAATGGATGAACATGGGTAGTGACACTACTACAAGTTTTAGATATAACATCGAACGGTTAACATCGGTTATTCACAAAACCGATGTTAACAAAAGCGCGGTGGCATTTTTGTAAATAAGTAGACTTAGTTAACATCGGTTTTTCTGAAACCGATGTTAACTAGTCGATATTAACATTGGTTATTTTAATAACCGATGTTACTATGGAGTAGTTAACATCGGTTTTGGAAAAACCGATGTTAGTATACCGTTGTTAACATTGGTTTTGTAAAAACCGATGTTATCGAGTCGATGTTAACATTGGTTTTAAGAAAACCGATGTTACGTAGTTGATGTTAACATCAATTATTTTTAAAAAACCGATGTTGTTATCATTATATATTAAAATTCTGAAATTGCACAACCCGCACGCTTGAACCCTATCATTCTTCTTCTTTCTCCTTCTGCTTGAGTTCGTCTTTGTCTCAAACTGGCCTACGCTTCCGTGACTGCAACCACATTGTGGAGATCGTGTTTGTGGAGATCGTCTCTGCCACTTATCGATTGAGGTACGTCCTTTCGTTTTAACATTAGGCGTTCTTCGTTTTAACATTTGCTCACTTTCGAAGGTCGAAGAAAACTAGGAAAGGAAAGAGTCCCGGAAAGGGTACTCCCAGGGCGTTCTTGTTGTTTCTCCTTCTGCCTGAGTTTGTGTTTGTCGCAAACTGGGCTGCGCTTCCGTGACTACAACCACATTTTCGAGTTCGTGTTTGTGGAGTGCGTGTCTGGCACTTATCTTTTGAGGTACGTCCTTTGGTTTTAACATTAGGCGTTCCTCGTTTGAACATTTGCTCACTTTCGCAGGTCGAAGAAAACTAGGAAAAAATCGAGTCCCGGAAAGGGTGGGACTCGATTTTGGAAGTCCATTGTACTTGGCTTTAAGACTCCTAGGGAAGCCATCAAAGGCATGTCTCTTTTGTATGTTAATGATGAAAATCCATTTTTCAATGGTCTGTCTCTGTTGTGATGTTTCGAAACCCTAGTTAGACTAACTAATATGATTGATATTTGAGTAAGCTGAGACTAGGCAATATGATTATTTTTCCAAACAATATGCTTTGTTACCCGTTCATGTTTCTGTGAATTTGGAGATTTAAATTAGACTAAGACGATACTAAGTCATTATAGTTGCTTACAAGTGCTATGAGACATGCTGGAGGGATTTCAAAATGGGGTCCCATTCTCCTGTCCAGTGTGGTGCCTTGTCTGATAAAGAGTGTAGTGGTTTGAGCTATGATGATGCTTGGAATGCATGTTTTTTTTTTTGGAAAGCAAAGATAATTTATATTAGAATAGATAAAGTACCAGACAGAGCTAATTTAGACTCAGGAATGCATGTTTTTCCTTTCCATTATGATGACCCTTAAGTCAGCCCACCAAGTAGAGAAGTATAGCTTTCTAGGCCCCTGACCCAAACCCCTCCAACCATTGTATTTAGAAACCAGAATCCTGTTCCAAAGTTGGTCTGTTTTTTTTTTTTTTTGCACAGCAAAAATTAATTATATTAATAATAGTTCAGTACTAGATGTACTGAAAATAGCAAATAGATACAAAGGCAAATCCTGCCAAACCCAACTACTATAGATTTTTTTTTGGTCACACTACTACAAAAAGCGGATTCAACATTGGTGTGTTAACATCGGTTGTTAAAAAAACCGATGTTAACATATGCGCGGTGGCATAATTGTAAATACCGTGTATACGTTAACATCGGTTTTGTGAAAAATCGATGTTAACGAAGTTCATTAACATTGGTTATTGGAGAACCGATGTTAACATTTATTAGTTAACATCGGTTTTTTAATAACCGATGTTAACATTTATTAGTTAACATCGGGTTTTTAGAAAACCGATGTTAACGTTTGATATGTTAACATCGGTTTTTTTTCCAGAAAACCGATGTTAACCTTAACATCATTTTGTTAACATCGGTTTTTTTTTTTAAACCGATGTTGAACTTATATTTTAAAAAATATGGTGAGCCCTAAGAAGCTCGCACTCTGTCTTCTTCTCCATCTAAGCTTTCATGCTCTCTTCTTCTTCTAATCTCCTTCTACCTTCAAGGTCCCTGTCTGCATCTGAGCATCGTGTTCGTCGCACTCGAGCATCGTCTTCGTCGCACTCAAGCATCGTCACAAGTCTCTGCTTCTTCTCCTTCACCACCATACCTAGGTATGTTTCGTCTCCTTCACGCTGTCTTCTCATTCTGTCTGTCTTCTTCTCCATCTAAGCTTTCTTGCTCTCTTTGTTCTCCATCTACCTTGAAGTTGTATGTTCTCCATCTGACCATCGTTTTGTGTAAGGTCGAGCATCGTGTTCGTCGCACTCGAGCATTGTCAGAAGTCTGTGCTTCTTCTCCTTCGTCACCTCACGTAGGTATGTTGGGTCTAATCTTGTATAAATATTTGATTGCATTCATGTATCGCACACTTAGTGAACTAAACATGGCTAGGGTATCTCATATTTAACTCGAGCATCGTGACAACTCTATGCTTTTTCTCCTTAGTGAAGTTTCCCTTACCCTTATTGTGTTCTTGTAACAGTTTAAGTGGATCTGTTAATGCCAACCTCTTGAGCAACCTCTTTATACACACAAGAGCAACCTCTTGAGCTTGTTCTTTATACATAAAGAAAAGTGATTATGAATATAAAGAAGCTATGTTGATGGTCTGTACTTTAGTTTAGCTTATGATAAACTCGAATCATGGTTATAGGTATGTTGAAAAACTGAAAATTCAGGGCTGAGAATTGCACTTTGTATTTTAGGTTTATTGGATCACCATGTGTCATTTGTAGAATAGGTGTTGTTTAATTTGAGAGAAAGTTAAGAATGCTATTGTGACATTTAGTAATTAGTACAGGCAAAGCTATGCCACAACTAAAATTATACATATCTAGTATACCTTTGTTTGCTGTGCCTTTTTTGTCCTGTGTGTGGGTACATTACCCTTATAATTTTTTATTGATTTGGTAGGAGGATTTGTTGTACTTTGTTTCTAAAAGCACTACTGAATTGTGTGTGCCTCACTGCCTCATGATTGCAGGATTATAGGAATGTTGAACGAGTAATTTGGATTACTGTTATCTTGCCAGATGGTCGTCTCATTAGTTGTATCTTTTCCAAAAGAGAAAAACTTGAGGTATAATTAGTATGATTTTGGATATTGTGTATTTTACATTACTATGAAAGCTTGCATACATGGGTAACCAATTGTCATTTTGTTACCTTGGTAGGAAGTGTTTGGGTTCGTAAGCATTGTTGGATTAGGAGAACCTTTGTCTAAGGCCTATGGTTACGTTCTTAATGCAATCTTAGTTGTCGAGTTTCTAAAAATAAGTTTGTTACAATCTGCATTCATCTAGTCCGAGTTCAAATTTATCTATTCATTTTTTTATTAGCAAAGATAATACATACATATATATATATATATATATATATATATATATATATATATAAAGAAATAGTATCAGGGGTACTTAATTACAAATGTTTGGTTACCCATGCAATTGGTTCCAAATCAGACTACATTTAGTCTAGATAGGAACCACTGCCGGGCCCTATCATGATTTTAAAAGCTCATTCTTACCTTATTTTGGTCCCCTATTGATACAAAAACCCCTCCCTAAGATTGGTAGACCATTGATAAAAATTAGTAGAGAAATTCTTCTCCAAATTTCACAGCCAAGTCCACATTAGAGAATACTATCTTATTCCTTTTCTGTTCATAATTTGTGTAAAATCCATAATTGGTTTACTTGAAAAAAGTATATTTGGATCATAATGAATAAATGATTTCTTTTGTAAAGGCAAAAACATCATCCAAAACCAAGGACGGGACTTGTATTCCTTGACAACAAATCTAGTCTAGCTAGTTCATTAGCTACTGTTCATAGATCTGTGAGTGTAAGTAAAACTATGAACAAAATTAGTACACCCCCCATCAAAGCATAGTCACAATAGTTATCTTTGTTCCTAGCTTTCAACTGTTGTACAACTCTTTGTTCAGTGATGTAAGGCTCGTAGACTTTTGGAATATGAAGGGAAGCTGCTGCCAGAACTTCCCATGCCTCTTATATTATGCCAGTGCCCTTCTGCTGAATGGAGACATCAAAATTATCATTTGTTGAAAATTTTGGTAACTTAGCTCAGCATTGGAAACTCATGAAATCTTCCCATGTCTCTTAGTGTTTTCTATGTACTTGCTATTGTGTTTCATATTTGCATTCCACACTTTCTCACAAATGATGATCCAACTTAGTGTTTCATATTTTGGGTATGGATCACACGATTGAAAACAAACTTGAACATACATTGTCTTACTACTTTGACACTAATGAGAAAATCTTCAGTTTCCATAGATTCCTTGATAAAACATCCTAAAGAAATTGCAAAGTCATTGACTAAATGTCCTCATGTCATGCTTCTTGTTATCATTGCTTTTCATTTGTAATTTTCCCTGAATTGCGGCCGACAATCCTTCAAAATGAGCCCATGGCCGACAAGCCCTTGAAGCTGCTGCTTCCTTCACTGAAATTTGATTTCCGCGATCTTTCTGGCTTCATAGGGCTAGATTCCACTTCTATATCACTGATTTTGTTAATCTTAGCAACCAGTAATTGAAGAATGGGTCCACGACAAAATGAATCCATATGTGGTGCTGCAGACAAAGGATCTAACAGGGCAGCACATGCGTTATGCTTGTGCTTCAGGGCAACTTAGACTGGTAATTTGTGCTTCAGGGCAACTTCCTTGCACCATGTTGTTTTATTTGATTCCACTTGATGACTTAGTTGCCTTTTTTGTATTTTTCTCCCTCACGCTCTCTTTTTTCTCATTTATTTTTTCTTTTTTGCTTGATGATTATTAATTCAGTCCCTCATATTTAAGTGCTGCTTGGACTTATAAAATTTAAGAGTTCACGCCTATTATTGGAGTTTATATTAATATTGGTCGTTCTATCTCTTTCACAGACCATTGTTACCCTAAATGGTTAAACATTTTTTACTGGAGACTATTATGTTAGTTCTATGGTATTGATATGTAAATTATGATACTTGCCTACTTGGTTTGCTTTGGTGTAGAGGCAAATTGTCTTACTAGAATCTCACTTCCTTACCCCTCTCTCCCTTTGTGCGTATTTTTTAATGATAACTTTATCATTATTTGGTTTGAGTGCCGTTTCATTTGTTTTCTTATGCTCTTCTTTCCCAGTTTAGTTAGGATTCTTTTATCAGCCCGTTCTTTTAATCCAACACAATGTCAGTATTTTGGTCTAAAAGTTAAGATAGTTCCAATGATTTCTTTTTATGCATATTTATGTTTGTGAAGTGATCCTAAGAATTTTTGTATATAGCTTGTGTAGAAAATTGAAACCAGTAATTTTAAAATAGGATGCTTAAACTGGTTTAGGCTATAAGAAGCAAGTTTTAACCACTATGCTACACAAGCCAGTAGCATAGTTATGAAACCAGTAATTTGAGAACAAGATGCTAAACTGGTTTAGGCTACAAGAAGCAAGTTTTAACCACTATGCAACATTTGCTTTTAACCAATGTAGTGTATATGGTCCTTAAGCACACGGGTTAGTAGATCAATCTTTACGTCAATGTTTATGAAATAACATCTTTTCTCTTTTTTGCTTGATCATTATTAATTCTGATGGCAATATCAATAGATACAAAGCCACAACTGATATAGAAGTGGCCCCTGCAGCAAAATATAGAAGTTTAGTTGCTGCCACAGCTGATATTCTCTGGATTCAAACTCTTCTCTTGGAACTTTTAGTCCCTCATTCTAGACCTAGGTAGGTTAATTATTCACCATGAAATAAAAAGAGAGTATCATTTGTATATGCAGATAGATATATAACATAACAAGGCAGCTAGAGAGAGAGAAAAAATAGAGAAAGAGAATGATAGTAAGGGAGAAGTTCATTTATGTTCCAAATTTCAGTGACATGATTGATTCATTGATTAAATTCCAACCAGCATGGCTAAAAGCTTTTGAGTTCTGCCCTTAATTCTTTTTTTATTCTTCTGTATTTTATACTTTTTTTTTCTATAGTTCATTTCATCATCATTGTAACTATAGCTTCCCATTATAAAATAGCTTAGACAATCTAGGTCTGCTGCTTCTAAACCTTTTATTTATCCTTGAAGTAGTTTAATTTTTTTTATTTGTGTTCAACTAGTGAAGAGTGAAGACTGAAGTTGTTCTGTCAGACTCATTGATTTTCCTTTCATTTCGACAGAAGCCTAAGCAATACACTGTCACTGAATTGCTAGTAAGAAAAATTGGTCATGAAACACACACACACACACACACACAAACCTTAATGACACACACACACACACACGTATGATAGAAACACACAGACACACACTAATGACACACACACACACTCATCATACAAACACACACACAAGTTTGATAACAAATTTGTTCAATTATACATGCAGAAATTTGTTTAGTTCTGACTTGTTAGCTGTGACAAGGTAGCTAGCCTCTTCATAAGGTACTTATCTAAGTTTAACTTAAATTCTACTGCAGTGGTGATGACCTACTAATATTAGTGAAAACAAATTTGCCTACTGTACCTTAGTTAATTTGTTCACAGTTGTAAAAAATGAATTGGTTTTAACTTGAGTTATTCGTATTTTAAGTTTTCAAATATGCTTGCATGATTGTATTTGTATGAGGATTATATTCTTTTTTTATATAAATTTTGGCAAGCTGAACAGTTGTTAGTGTAATGTTGGTATTTTTATTTTTATTTAAAACAACAAAAGTATATTTTATAGATAAAAGTACCAGAGGTACTAAAGATACAAGATAGTTATAGTTTTAGATAGACTAATAGCTATAAAAAATCAGGCTATATATCAGTCTGATCAGTCCAGAATTCTCAACATCCAATACAACACCTTGCCCCACAGGTTTTTGTTTCCTAATTACAAAAACCATCTATTAGGTTGCTAGACCACTAATTATAGTGCATAGAAAAATCTTTCTCCATAGCTCTGAGCCACGTCTAGTGCAAAAACACAGCATCCTCCAGCATCTTGATTCCATTGAATTGTGCATTATGGAAAATGACCACATTCTGATGCTTCCATATAGACCAAGTTAAGGCTATCCACCAAGTCTTCCATCTGTTATACAGAGGGCATGAATTATCCTGCATCTACACATTTCTTCGAAGGAGATTTCCTCTAGTAGGCAATCTATCTAAAATAAGTCTCCAAGAGAAAATTGCAGCCCTTGGGGGTACATTCAGCTTCCATATAGTCTTTAAGATGTTGGCCTCCGGAATTGGATTGCTGGTCCTCAATAGTCTGTAGGCTGACTTAGTAGAATATATACCACTGGGGTCAGCTTTCCAGACCCTAATATCCTGCATATGAGGCTGGATTTGAATGTCAGTAATTGCTTCCATGAATGTCACAGTTGTATGTTGCTCAAAGTCAAATAGATTCCTTCTCCACTTTAAGTCCCAACACCAATTGCCTTGGGAGAAGGTTCCCATGTTGGATATGGTACTATTCTGCTGATCACTAATCAGAAATAATTGATTGAATTGCTGTTCAAGTTTATAACCTTCCCCCAACCAATTATCTTTCCAGAATTTTATTTTTTTCCCCTCCTCCCACCTTCCATACCATCTGCTACTGAATAATACTAAACTCAGGCTGTTGATATATCTTTCGAAGGTCCCTCCACCATTGAGAATGCCAAGATTTATCCCTCCCACTACTAAGATCTGACCATCCACCGTATTTTGACAATAAAATTCTGGCCCACAACTGATTACGATTAGAAGATAGAGCCCATACCCATCTACCCATCAAAGCTGTATTGAATTTGGAAATATCTTTGACCCCGAGACCCCCATCCTCCTTAGGGAGACATATTACTTCCCATTTGACCCAATGGATTTTCTTATGCCCTTGATCACCCCCCCACAGGAAGTTCCTTTGCAAGGAGACAAGTTTGAGAGCTATTCTTCGTGGAAGCTTGAAAAAAGATAAAGTATAAATGGGTAGAGCAGTGAGGACAGAATTGATGAGAGTAACCTTCCCAACCAAAGATAAAATTTTCTGGTTCCATTTAGATAGCTTATCTTCATATTTGCTGATCAACGGTTCCCACACCAAACTGCTGGTAGACTTTGCCCTAATGGGGATGCCCAGATAATAGAAAGGAGTCTCCATATGTTTGCAGTTCAAAAATTGTGCTGCCTCATGAATCCAGATAGCCTCAACTCCAAAGATCCCAAATTGGCTTTTTGCAAAATTAATCTTCAATCTAGATGCCAATTCAAAACCCCTCAGCATAGCCTTCAAAGCAATGACATTATCCCATGAAGCATGCCCCACAAATACTGTGTCATCTGCATATTGCATCCTGCATATTAGGCCATTTTGGAAAAGAATACATGATAATTAGTAATTGATTTTGTCTTGAATCGGGAGTGATCATAAAATAGAAAAACTAACATGAATTTAATTTAAATTACTGCTTTGTTATCATTCTTGATGGATGTTCTAGCATTCATGAGTATTGACTTTGGTTTAATGGCTTCCATTTCTTTTAAAGGATTAAATCCTGCTTTGATATTGGATGACCATTGGTTGAAATGAATACCAAAATCCTTCTCCAAATGTGTCAGCCATGTCCATGACCATTGGTTTTTTTTTTTTTTTTTTTCAGGTTATCATAGACTACTTTTAATTGACATTGTTGTTGAAGGTCGTTCGGGTTATAGCAACTCCAAGTACGTACGTAGGAACTAGTATGTATATACTGCTATTTCATTTAAAATATTATATAGTGGTGTTTGCTTTAAAATGTTATATACTGCTGTTTCATGTAAAATGTTGCATACTGGTTTCAATGAATGAGGAATTGAGTCCCTTAGGAAATGAAGCATTCACATGAAATTCTGCAATAAACCTTAGAATCTAATTTTCTCTCCATCCCCCACCTTCATCAATGTTATTTTGAATAACCACTCCTTGTTGTAATTAAACCTTATCTCCTATATGTTAAAACCAACTTATATACTTCAATTGTAATTAATAAAGATGCTTCCATTTTAACTTCTCAAAAAGCTGTAGTGAAATTTAAAAAAAAAAACAGAAAACCTTCTGTCAAACCTTATTAATTTGAACTTGTGCTTGTACATAAGTTCAATTAATTTAATTTTAAAAGTTGCAGTGCTTATTTTTCCACCCACATACTGCAGATGCTGCAGAATTTCTGCCTTAAATAAGCTGCAATGCTTATTTTTGTAAACGCTGCAGTGCTTGTACATAACTTCAATTAATTTGAATCTGCTCTGCAAATGCTGTAGAATTTCTGCCTTAACCAAATTAGGATTTTCCACCCAGAAACCATCAATTTCTGCCTTTATGGAAATTGGTCTTTCAGGGGAATCCCATCCTCAGCCCAAGCATCTTCCGAGAACAGGATTTGGTCAGCCCTACCCATCTTCCACCTGTTCAGCCTATCCTCAAATTTCCTAATTATAGGATCCCACACCACCTTTCTTTTGGGATTGACACCAATCGAAATACCTAAATAGCAGAAAGGAAATTGGAGCAAAGCACAATTGAGGTAGTTTGCAGCATGAAGACACCACTCCTCAGATTGACCAACAGCTCCAAATTTGCTCTTAGCAAAATTAATTCTCAATCCAGAAACCAGCTCAAAACTCCTGAGAGTAACCTTCACAGTTTTGACATTTGCCATAGATGCTTCTCCAAAGAATATCGTATCGTCAGCGTATTGAAGAACATCCACAGACACCTTATTGCTCCCCACCAAAAAGCTTGTAAAGCATTGATTTGATACTGCTTCCCTCATCATGTGGCTGATGATGTTTACAATTTAATGATCCTTTGCTACCCTGCAATGAGACACACACAGATACACAAGCACACACACATAGAGACAAACAAACACACAAATACACTGACCCACAGACACACACACAAAGACACACACACTGAGTCACAGACACACACATACACAAACACACTCACACACATAGATAGACAGACACACACACACACACATAAAGAGACAAACACCCTCACACACACAGATAAAGAGACAAACACAAACACACACACACACACACAGAGTCACACACACATAAAGAGACAAACAAACACACAAACACACTGAGCCATAGACACACACACAGACACACACACAAAGACACACACACTGAGTCACAGACACACATATACACAAACACACTCACACACATAGACAGACACACACACACACACACACATAAAGAGACAAACACACACACACACACATAGATAAAGAGACAAACACAAAACACACACACACACACAACTGTTGATGTCCATGTATGTTCTTGTATGTCATGAATGTTGTTATACGTGCTGAATGTAATTTGCTATATAAATAACTGTTGTTCATGCTGAGTGAACCGTAGATTCCCGTTTGAGACTGAATGCAATGATTCTTGCGGATAGTTTGCATTAGTCATTGTATTTAGTCTTGAATTGTCCGTTTGGACAGTTTGGGGAGACTGATATTTTTATGTTAGACTCATTCGGTCAGGTTATTATTATTTTGATTAATTTGATGAAATTTTGGTTGAATGCATTTGAAGTTGTTCTTTGAGTGCATACTTGATTATCGTGAAATTCGTTTCACTGATGTCATGTCATGTACTTGGAGACCAATGCAAAATGCTGCCGAAATTTACTCAAATTGTTCAAAATAATGCTAACCATGACGTTTGAGGCTAACATAAAAGACAGTCTTCCTAAATGGGATAGGGCCACACCTATAAATAAAAAAGTGAGATTTGCATGCATGGATTTGCTTTGATGGATCGAAGTTGGATCAATCAAAGTCGCATGAGCCCAAAATATGAGGATGGCATCGAGCAATTTTTGCAATTTGCTTTAGAAAGAGGTCGACCGAATGAAGAAGGAAAATATTATTGTCCTTGCATCAACTGTTTGAATGGAAGACGAAAACTACTTGACGACATACGGGACCATCTATTGTGTGATGGGATGAAGAAGAATTACACGACGTGGATATGGCATGGTGAAGTGACTGACATGCAGAGTGGGTCCCAATATGAACTGTTTGATGTAGAAATGGGAGATCGCTTGGAGGACATGATTCGTGACCTTGGACAAGAGTGTTTTCAAGAAGCACACGCCCCTGTGTATGAAGGATTGCAGAGTGATTCAAAGAAGCCTTTGTATACGGGGTGCAAGAATTCCTTAACCCTGTCGTCTGCGGTGTTAAGTCTGGTTAATGTGAAGGCCAGGTATGGGTGGAGTGACAAAAGTTTCACGTGCACAATCTGCTTCCAGAGGACAACACGCTACCTAAAAGTTACTATAAGGCGAAGAAGATACTGTGTCCCATGGGTATGGAGTATTAGAAGATTCATGCTTGCCCCAATGATTGCATACTCTACAAGCATGAATTCCAAGAAATGTCCAAATGCCCTGTGTGTGGGACTTCACGGTACAAAGTGAAGGATGACGAGGAAAGCAATTATGATGAAAAGTCACAGAAGGGCCCGCCAGCAAAGGTTTTGTGGTATCTGCCTATCATTCCTAGGTTTAAGCGTCTTTTTGCTAACGAGGACGACGCAAAAGACCTTGCATGGCATGCAAATGGAAGGCTTTCTGATGGACTGATCTGTCATCCGGCTGATTGCTCACAGTGGAAGAAGATTGATGGTTTGTATCTGGATTTCGGGAAAGAGCCAAGAAATCTTAGACTTGGTCTAGCCAGTGGTGGAATGAATCCATATGGCACCTTAAGCACTCAACACAGTTCATGGCCAGTTCTGCTAGTAATTTACAATTTGCCTCCTTGGTTGTGCATGAAGCGAAAATACATGATGTTGTCTATGATGATATCGGGCCCAAGACAGCCAGGAAATGACATTGATGTTTATCTAAGTCCGTTAGTTGAAGATCTGAGAAAGTTGTGGGACGAGGGGGTTGTAGTGTTTGATGCGTTTCGCAAGGAGACCTTTGAAATGCGTGCAATGCTTTTTTGTATCATTAATGACTTTCTAGCATATGGGAATCTCAACGGTTACAGTGTTAAGGGTCATCATGCATGCCCCATCTGTGAAGAAAATACAAGTTACATACAACTTAAACATGGGAGAAAAACTGTGTACAGTAGGCATCGCCGCTTTCTAGCACCCAATCATCCTTACAGACGACTGAAAAAAAGCTTTTAATGGAAGTCAAAAGCATGATATTGCGCCGATACCATTGACTGGTGAGAAGGTATATGAGCGGGTTCAACACCTGAATACTATATTTGGGAAGACCCAAAAGAAGGATAAAAGTCAGAGTTGCATATGGAAGAAAAGATCCATTTTCTTTGATCTTCCGTACTGGTGTGATATTGACGTTAGACATTGTATTGATGTTATGCATGTGGAGAAAAATGTTTGTGACAGTGTGATTGGGACGCTCCTTAACATTCAAGGCAAGACGAAGGATGGCTTGAATACCCGTCAAGATCTAGCTGATATGGGTATACGATCACAGTTGCATCCAAGGTCTGATGGGAAGAAAATTTACTTGCCCCCAGCCTGCCATACTTTGTCCAAGAAGGAGAAGATAAGTTTTTGTCAGTGTCTTCGTCGGGTGAAGGTTCAGCAAGGATACTCTTCAAATATTAAGAGCCTTGTGCAGTTGAAGGAGCTTAAAGCTTGTAGGGTTAAAGTCTCACAATTGTCACGTGCTCATGCAACAATTGTTAGCCGTGACTATACGAGACATCTTGCCAAACAAAGTCAGGTTCACGATAACTCGCCTGTGCTTTTTCTTCCATGCTATATGTAGCAAAGTGATTGATCCAGTAATGTTTGATGAGTTGGAAAATGAGGCCGCAATTATACTATGCCAGTTGGAGATGTATTTTCCCCTGCTTTCTTTGACATCATGATTCACTTGATTGTGCATCTGGTCAGAGAAATCAAATGCTATGGTCCTATTTATCTACGGTGGATGTACCCGGTTGAGCGATACATGAAGATCTTAAAAGGGTATACAAAGAATCTATATCGTCCGGAAGCATCTATTGTTGAGAGGTACATTGCAGAAGAAGCCATTGAATTTTGTTCAGAATACTTAGAGAAGGCTAAAGCTGTTGGGCTTCCTGAGTGTCGGCATGATGACAGAGTGGGTGGTAAGGGTTCAAGAGGACTGCAGGTGATCACTCCAAGTGTAGAAGATTTGTTACAAGATCACTTGTATGTCTTGAACAACAGTAATGAAGTTTTGCATACATAGTTAAGCATGAAGCTTTAGTCAAACAGAATAATCCGAAAATGTCAAAGAATTGGGCGTTGAAAAGCATAACAAAATTTCTGTGATTGGTTTAAAGATACAATCTTTGCAGATGAGAATGCTTCAGAAAAATTAAGAAAACTAGCAGATGGGCCTAAAAGAAATGTTATAACCTGGCAAGGATACGACATAAACAGGTATTCATTTTACACAAAAGCACAAGATGACAAAAGTACAATGCAGAACAGCGGGGTCACCCTAAGGGCTGAATCTCAACACTTTGCAAGTGTCAATGACGCCAATCCCTGTGTAGCTTCCATCCCTTACTTTGGGTTCATTGATGAAATTTGGGAGCTTAATTATGTGAAATTTACAGTATGTGTTTTCAAATGTAAATGGGTTGACAGCAACACCGGTGTGCGCACCGATGATATAGGATTTACCCTGGTAGATCTAAAGAAACTTGGTTACCACAATGACCTTTCATCATGGCAGAACAAGCTAGACAAGTATTTTACGTGCAAGACCCTTGTGATAAAGGTGGTGTGTGGTTCTGCAGGCAAAACAGTTGGTGTTAATGTAGAAGATGATGATTCATATATGGACACCTATGTTAGTCCTTTGACCGCTCAAATCACTGGTAACGTTGTCGGAGAAGAAGAAGCTGACGACGTTCATGCAAATCAAAATGATCATGATGAAGGAGAATTGATTAACATCGGCTAATGTAATTTTCTGCAGAGACAGAGGTCACCAAACCTAGTAAGTGACAACTACATTTTTCTCTTATTGAGGCATCGATTTTTTGTTTCAATTTGCCTCCTTAGGACTTCATCCAGCTCATGTTTGTCGCCAGTTTCATCATCCACCACCCTTTTCTTCTCTGGCTTCTCACGTTCATTGTTGTTAAACCTATATTTATGCTCTCTTCCCTTCATGTCTTGTTTTATCACAACTTTAGCTGAATCTCCCATCTTCAGCATAGTTGAATCTCCTGTCTCATTGTCCAATGACACACTTTGATGGCCAGTATCTCTTTTCTTCGTATGTTCTAGTGCTTCAGCTTCAGAATGCATAAAGCAATCAGAATTTCCAGTGATCACCAAAGGCTTCTGCATCAGCATTGACACTCTCCACCCTCTTTGGTTTATGCTTCTGTGTTTTCTTCCGTGCCTCCTCGTTATAAATCTCAGCTTTATTCGAGGTTGCACTAGAACGATCACACCAATCTGTGCTTTTCCTCGTCTATCAGGTCAATATCTTTCCTTTCAACTTTTGTTTTGTAAATTACAGTGTAGTTTTCAAAAGCAAAGGTGAAACGAAAGATATTGAGCTGGTAGAGGAGGAACAGGCACGGATTGGTGCTGATCCTTCTAGTGGGACCTCCAATAAATCTGAGAATTATAAGGAGGAAGCATGGAAGAAAACACAGAAGCATAAACCAAGAGGGTGGAGAGTGTCAACGCTGATGCAGAAGCCTTTGGTGATGACTGGAAAATTCTGATTGCTCTATGCATTGTGAAGCTGAAGCAGTAGAACATAGAAGAAAAGAGATACAGGCCATCAAAATGTGGCATTGGACAATAAGACAGGAGATTCAACTATGCTGAAGATGGGAGATTCAGCTAAAGTTGTGATAAAACAAGACATGAAGGGAAGAAGGCATAAATATGGGTTTAACAACAATGAACGTGAGAAGGCACAGAGAAAAGGGTGGTGGATGATGAAACTGGCGACAAACATCAGCTGGATGAAGTCCTATGAAGATCCTCCTCATTCTCAAAGAGGGGAACGAGCAACAATTTAAAGGTTGTACATTCAAGAACTAAAGAATTCAAAATAGCTAGTAATAAGAGGGATTTGTTTTTGGAATTTTCTGAGCACCAAGAGCGGCTACGCAAGAAGCTTGCACTTGAGGAGGGACGGATATTTGCAGCTAATGAACAACTTTCTTAACTATTTGTCCTTCAGATTTTACTGTTTCTTTTTGCTAATATGTAAATATAAATAGTACAAGGCTATGGCGTAAAAGCATGGTCTATATTTACTTCTAAGATTGTTAGGGGTAAAAAAGACCATGTCCATAAGCCATAGCCCTATACCGATTTATATATACATACTAAGCACAAAGAAAC
>NC_038250.2:34160967-34335803 GCF_000004515.6 Glycine max | reverse complement strand
GGTGATGAGTTCAGAACGTTCTCTTTTATATAAAAGGAACAGAGCTTTTATCTAGCTAAGATCATACAAAAGTGTTACAACAGAACTTATCGGTTTCTAATTATATGGTCCATCAAATCTATCATGTGTTGACAGTAATTGATTAGCCCACGAATTTCCTCGGGGGCTGAACACACTTCAGCGATGGCCTTTGCTTGGGCTAGTAGTCGCGGGAGGTCTTGACTTCTATTTAAGGTCAAGGCGAACCTATCCATCCACATGGTCGCTTCTTGATGCAATGCATCAATCACCCTCCCTCTTGCTTCCTTCTCGGCGTACGCTTGTGCGAAGTCCTCTACTAGTTTTTGTTCATGGGTCAAAGACTGGTTTAACTCCTTTTCGTACTGCTATATTATAGTTCGCATGATTCGATCGAAGGCTTAAAATTGGAGGGTCAAATACCTAAGAAATTTGTTCCAAGGAGGCAAATATCCTTCCCTCCTCAAGCCCAAGCTTCATGCGTAGCCGCTCTTGGTGCTCAGAAAATCCCAAAAACAAATCCCTCTTATTACTAGCTATTTTGAATTCTTTAGTTCCTGAATGTACAACCTTCAAATTGCTGCTCGTTCCCCTCTTTGTTTTCTGCAAAAAAGAAAATCAATATCAAAGAAAACATGAATGAAGTCCTAAGGATGCCATGTGCATGTGTATTTCTGAAGATATAGTATTTATGTTCCATCAAGCATACATTGACTGTTGATTACATGTAATAGACTTTTTATAACATGGTTTCCCCAAATCACAATTAAAAAGCACAACTACCAATCTTTCGGAGTCCTTTGGTTAATTTGTCTTGTCTCCTTCTGTGGTGGGGTTTTGTTTAATAATATTATACTTTTGCCTTCCAAAAAAAATTTATGACTGATCCTCTTTTCATTAATCCTATTTTGTATGTTATTGTATAAAAGATCATGGGTTCTCCACCTGCCTCCACTCCTCCTCCTCCTACTTCGGACGCATCAGCTTCGCCGTCTATCGTGAAGCGGACACGCAAAGCCTTACTTCTACGATCGTTGTCCACTAGACCACCTGGTGCTGAGAGACCAGTGGTGCATGTTGATCCTACTACCGGGAAGGCCGACGGTCCCCACAGGAAAAAATTAAGAACATATTTGGGGATTGTGGCGCGTGATAAGGTGGACATCACCTACGAGAACTGGAAAGAGGTCCCTACTGCTCAGAAAGACCTGATTTGGGAGGATATTCAGGTATTTCTCTTTTCTTATTTGATTTTGTTTAATAAATAGCCAAAAAATACATTATTGTAACAAATAAATTTTATTTGATGTTGTTAGGCGGAATTTGATATCCCAGAGGCTTCTGACAGTAGGACGAAAAGGAAGTTACTACAAACCGTGGGGGAGAGATGGAGGCAGTTTAAATCAGACCTCACGAGGAAATGAGCCCTTACAGCCGATCAGGACGGTGTCGAGGACACTGTTTGTGAGAAATACGACATCAGTAAGGAAAAGTGGGCCCAGTTTTGCCAGATTCACAGAGACCCTTCTTGGGAGGTATGTTCCTTGCCATTTAAGTTTTTTTTCATATTAAACATGATGTTGTTATACTTCATTCTACCCATTTCAAACATTATTGTTTAATTTTTTCAGGATGTGCGCATGAAGGCACATGTCATCCAGAAGCAGAATACTGCCCCCCACGTTTTGTCTCGTGGGGGTTATGATTATTTGGAGCAGAAGCTCCTGGCTGAGAAGACGAAGAAGAAGCTGGAGGAAGCTGCACAGTCAGGAAGCGTTGATGGTGTCATCGACCCTCCATCCCTGGTCAAACGCCACGTGAAGTGGAAGATGGCCCGCACGAAGAAGACAGGGGAGATGCCGACTGAGGCCGCAAAGGAAATCACTAAGAAGATTGTAAGTCATTTTCAACTAACCATTACAATTATGTTTCAATATTTTGAGAATGCCATGTACCACTGTGTGTTTTCTGTGCAGGATTCTTTTGAGGAGCAGGCCACACAGGGATCGTTCATCCCCCATGGACGTCAGGATGTTCTTGCCGCTGCTATTGGACGTCCAGAGCACCCTGGACGTGTCCGTGCTACTGGAGCCGGTGTCACCATCAAGCAATACTTTGGATCGGCTCCACGGACGTCCCGCAACGCTTCCTCCCTGCCTCCTGACGAATTACAGCACCTGACCTAGCAGATCAGAGACCAGCTAGAGGAGTCCATCACAGAGAAAGTGACGAGGCAGGTCATGGCATCCTTCAGCCAGCTTCAGTTGCAGATGCAATCTCAGGGACTTGCAGTTCCTCCTGAGCCTCTGGTTGGTCCCTCCGGTCCTCGAGTGAGCACAAAGGGGAGTTGTGTTGATCCCTCAGGAAACGATCTTGAGACGGGTGACTCTGACAGGTGGGGCTTGTACATAGAAGCAGATCTTGCCCGCTTGGTTGCCATGGGGAGAGTTTATGAGGGATCCACTGTTGTTCATAACACTCCTTTGTTGCCTGGCCAAGTAAAGATGAGTGTGGAGGAGGTTACAGATGCAGATGCTCTAGTTCCTGTACCCACTGATGAGGTTTCCTTAGTGGGGCAGGCACTTCACACCTTCCTTGCTTGGCCAACACATCTGGTCAAGTCTTTATCACAGCAGGTACTTATTGTCCTTACTATATGTTGCTTCTTTTTAAATTAATTCATTAAGCGTGCCTCAAATTAGGCTATTTAACTTTGTTTCATAAACAAGTAGTTGTGTCTCTGGCAAAACCACCTCTGAAGCCCAATCCGGAGGTCGATGATCCGCTTTATCTGATGACATTGACCATCCCAGAGCTTTTCTTGAGGCCTTATCAGGCTATATGGGATGCCACCGTGTTCGGGGTCGTTAATCCAGATTTCCCCCTCTACATAAAGCACGAAGACCTCTCCGAAATCGCACACGGTGGTCAATGTCTCAGCATATCAGTGTTACAGTTATGGATTCTGTAAGTCTTTATATTAAAGGCTTTTAATTACCTAAGTTATGACTTTCAATTCATAAATATTTAACTTTGACTTAACATAAACAGGAATCTCACTGAAACATGTATGCGAGTAGGGAATTCTGATATCTATGGATTCCTCGAGCCACAGTCCATTCAGAGGTCTGGGCAATCACAGTTTGAGTCTGAAAGTTACATAAAGAGTTGGATGCAGAGTTCACAACGTGATGTCTATCTTGGAGCTTACCTAAATGGGTAAGTCACAAAATAACTAAATTTAATTAATGTTTACTAATGTACTAACCCATTTTAGGTTCCACTGCAGCGGACACTGGCAGATGGTGGTTATCCTGCCCAAGGAACACCTAGTTGTCTGATTTTGTTCATTGCATAACAGGCCAGACAACTACCTTAAGGGGATTATTAATAGGTTAGTGTTCTTTTCAATACATTTGCATTGTAATACCTCAACGTACAACACCAGTTTTTAATTGTTACTCATATGGAACAGTGCTATCAAGGGTCTTGATGATGCTCCACAGGCTAAATCAAAGGCTTCTGCTTGGTGGATTGTCGTCAAGGTACGTCATTTACATAAAACTTCCACTTATATATATTTCTTTATGTGTCTATACACTAGTTGTTTGATTAATATCCAAATTTCATTATGTATTTAGTGTAATAGACAAAAAGGAAGTACTGAGTGCGGCTACTATGTGATGCACTGGATGTCCACCATCATTTTAGGAACTTTTAGGAATAATTGGGAAGTGGTAAGTTTATTTCAAACAAAATCGATTTATTTATAATTTATATTACATTATTAACTTATTATGATTTATTTCATCATGCAGTATTTTAACGATCCTAGACCATTGGAGCTAGAGAGATTAAAAGCATTGCGGATCCAGTGGGCACAGTTTTATCTCCGAGTTAGAGATCAGCCCTAGGATTTAGGGACATTATCTTTAGCTTTAGTTTACTTTGGTTTAACATTTTTTACATTTTCTATGTAACATGAACATTGAATTCATTTGATGATTGTTCTTTATGATAAATCAATTATTTGATGTTTATTATCATTAAAACTGCTTGAAAGCAGAATAAAATGTTTATTTGCTATGAATTGGGCCTCCTGAAATTGAATTTGACAAGTACAATTTTGGGTTTACTGTAAAAACAGAAAGTATATATAAAAAAAATACTTGAAAACAACATCAGTTATTAACAAAAACCGATGTTAATATCATAAACAACATCGGTTATTTACAAAAACCGATGTCGATATGAACCTTAACATCGGTTGTAATAGAAAACCGATGTTAACGTTTGTATATTAACATCAGTTATTTGTGTATAACCGATGTCAGCGTTTGTATTTTAACATCGGTTATCTGTAGATAACCGATGTCAACTCTTGTACATTAACATCGGTTAGTTATAAATAACTGATGTGAACATTTGAATATTAACATCGGTTATGTACACATAACCGATGTTATACACAAAGAACTACACCAAATAAGTGTATGCATCATCAACGTTGACATCAGTTTTCTAGAAAAACCGATGTTAATGGAATATATTAACATTGGTTATCGTAGGAAACCGATGTTAATGTATTACATTAACATCGGTTTTTCTAAAAAACCGATGTTAATATAACATATTAACATCGGTTTTACTGGAAAACCGATGCCAACGTTCATCATGTGTACACTTTTTTTGCTGTTGTTCATTGTGTTTAACATAGGGTATTTAGAGAACCAATGTTGTCATATACATGTTAATTTCGGTTCTCCAAAACCGATGTTAACATTGATATATTCTACATCGGCACTTTCAACATCGGTTTTAGAACCGATGTAGAATGTTCTAAATAATCGATGTTGAAAGTGTATTTTCTAATAGTGTGACTTACCTTGATAAGATTTTCTAAAACCTTAACTTATCTAGGGATTTGCCCACTCATCCATTTTATAGGCTATGCCCCATTAGTCATCACTGACAACCTCTAACACTAGGTTGAGGGCCCACTAAGCACTCCTAACTTACGTGCCTACTTACAACTACAACTAAGATTCCTTGAGAGTTTTAGGTATGACACATCCATACCCACTATCTCACTCATGGTTAATCTCAAGTATCCAAGTTGCATAATCAACAATTATTTATCCCATATACACAAAAATAATCACTAATCCTCTAGGGAAGTAGTTCTTAATAGTCCGACATGCCATTTGGAGTTAAAACATAGAGGTAGTTATCGGGAAGATATCCCAGTAGGCGAGACCCCTAGGTCGCTTTAGTGAGGCAAAGTTCTAGCATAAAACTCACCTTCCCAAGTATACCATTTTCCAACAACAACTAAAATCTTCCCAAAGGATATAGTAAACTCATTTTCACACATATTAATGGTTCTCAAAACAAGATTATCATCCATAAAAAATATACATCATCACAATTCATTTGCCAATCTCAACAACATAAGAGATTATAATATCATAGATTTACCATTCATATGTTCAACACACTAGTGATCCCACCTATAGTTCAATAACCATAGCAAGACATTCCAAAACCTTAAATTCTTGCAAAAAATTCACCAAAAAACTCATATGAATGTGAATATCATGACCTCTACATAAATTCAACTCTAATAATAAAACAATATTATTTCAACCACATCTCATATCATCATCAAGAAATCAATTAACACAACTCAAGACATTCATCGATTAACATCATTATCTCATCACCGATATAATATCCTCAACAATAAGAGCATAGACAAATCAAATTATATAATTATGCATTACTATAATATTAGAACAAATTTCCACTTCATGTTAAGTTTATCAAAACATCTCATAAGTTTTAGGGTTACTATCTACTTCATTTTCTATTTTGCACCTACGACCTTCATGGATTACAAACATGATAAATAAAGATATATTAACTCAATCAAGTTGGTTCTTGTCTCATTTTAAAGATAAAAATATTATCTCCAACTTTTATGTTTATCTAAAGACTTATTTTGGAAGCATACTATGCCTAAAATTACAATCTATATGAAACTTTTACTTATTATCGACAACTTGACATTTGTCACCTAATTTGATCATTTATAGAGTTATACACAATACTTTTAAGTGAAACCAAAGCCACTAGTTAGCTAACATTCAGGGTTATAACTTTTATGAAGATCACTTTTCCAAATTCGGATTCTATAATTGAGTTTTTGCCATTGTAATCGATTACAATAGAGCTTGGGTCAACAAAACAATCCTTGGGCTCTATTTAATTGATTATAAATATATGTAATCGATTATAAATAATTGATTAAAACGATTCTAAACTATGTAAACACGATTTTCACACCAAAAAATCATCTTTCATAAAAACAAAATCATTCCTTTCAAACCAAAAAGCTTCAATGATGAATTTAAATCACCTTTGAGATATTTCTAAGCAATAAATTTCATCTATAGCAACTCAAATTATCAAATCAATATACTCACATAAGAGGTTCAAGAGTTTCATCCACCAATCCCCAACATTCAAATTATGACAGAAAATTCATGGATACACTCAATCAATATTCATTCTTATGGCATAAACACATCAGAAATTAAGAAAAGAGATAAGCTTCCCTTACCTTATAAACCAAGAAGCAATTTTTGAGAGGAGAAAAGGGAAAATGAGAGAGCTTTGGATTTAAGATGAGAGTTTTCCCACTACCACTTAACAACCACAAAACAAGTCACCACCCAGAACCCATCAACAAAAATAAATCACATTAAAACCCCAACAATTATCACTTTCATGAACTCCCATGGGTGTTTTATGAAGGAAAACAAAATGAAACTTCAATGGGAAGGGGAAGAGAATTCTTATCACTATACACAACTTCGATCAATAAAAAGGAGTAAGAAATGTGCACTCTTGAACAAGGCAAATCAAGGATCCATGCTTCTGAAGATAGTTTTTTTGAGAAGAAGAAGAAAGCACGAATGAGGGTTTATGAGGTAGTTAAGATTGTGCAAGGATTTTGGAAAGATTTATGACTATTCTCATTCCATCTATTTGCACCCCACAATTTCCTAAACTCACCCATCACATCTCATCACTTTACTCACTCGCCTAGTCATGAAATTCTATCCCCCAAGGGCATTGGATTGAAGGCTTCAAGAAGATTGGGTCAGAGAGGCAAGAGAAGGCCCTAGGGTTCTCATGAGCCTTAAGGTATATTTTGGGCCCATGTGCTAAGTATGAGCCCATTTATCTTTGTACATATTAGATTATGATTTCATTATTTTTGGGATTGTATTTAGGGCTCCATAATGTAGGTAGGGTACCCCAGCCTTTGTATTTTAGGGCACCTAGACTAGTTTTTGTATTAGGGGTAGTTTTGTAATTTCACATGCATTAAGTGATTATTTGATGTGTGTGTTGAGAAATAAATTTAATTGAATTGGGAGAAGCCCAATCCAATTAAATTTTAGAGGCGGAGGTGAGCATTTGCTTGCTACACCTCATTGCCACATCATATAGTCACACTTTGTGCATGGCCTTCATGTTTTACATGTCTCATGACACCTAAGTACACTTAGTGGAGAATCTTGGACTTGATATTGGATTAGTGGGCTGAACCATAACTAAAATTCACTAATCATAATTAGTGAAAATTTGGCTCTAAAATTTGGTTCCACAAATTCAATTTCAAATTCAAGTGAAATTTGAATAGAAATTTAAATTTCCCTCCAATTTTGTGTGACGCTTAGGCTATAAATAGAGGTCATGTGTGTGCATTTTTTCAACTTTGATCATTTGAGAATTACAATTCAAGTTCAGACCTCTTTTGAGGCACAAAATTTCGTGCTCCTTCTCTCCTTCTCCCTCCACTCATCTTCTTCTACCTTCAAACTCTTATCCTTGGCTTCCTATGGTGGCGAGCTTCTTCTTGACTCATCTTCTCCTTGAAGTGGCGTCTCCAATCATCTTTCTTCCTTCTTCATTCCACTGCCATTAATCTCCAAGAATTAAAAGACTTCATTGATGAAGAAGATCCAAGGCCTACAAGCTCCACATTGAGCTACATCATGTGGCATCAAGAGCATCTTCATCTAGGTGATGTTCTTTGTGCTTCCTCTATCCTTTTATTTGGTCAATTCACTTTAATTCCTTGTTCTTCATCTTATTCTCCATGTATATCCTCCATTGTCTTATGGTTTGGTGCTGTTTAGAGTAGATTCAAAAAAAATAAACCGATTAAATCTTAGATTTACACTTGTTCTTGCATTTCTATGGTTCAAATTTTATAGATCCACTCTTGAATCATGTTTTTGTGTTGATTTTAGGTTCTATCGTTTTTCAGTCATAATATTCTTGTGTTGAACCTTTAGATCTAAATTTTCTTCCAAAATATTGATTAGAAAAAAAAAACACAAAAATCTAAGTGTAAATCACTTAATCCATGTTGTCTTAGAGTCATGTTTAGTCATAATAATTGTCGCATTATGTTCTAAGTTTGTGTTCAATTTTGATTTTTGAATTCTAGATACATTTGTTCATGTATTCTTGTCATTTTTAGCCTATCTTTTGAATTTTGAGTCCAATTCATGCATGTTATTTAGTTCATAACATGTTCTAAATCAATTCCTAGAAGTAGTCTTGTTGTTGAACTTTGTTTTGTTTTCTAAGTTTCCTATATGATGCCTATGAAGAAATTGAGTTGTGGTTCTGAGTTGTGGCTGGATTTGTGAATCAAAATAAGTCTTAAGCTCTCTTGAATTGTGTTATTCAAGACATTTGATCATAAACAAATACAAATTGTAATTATCCAAGCCTTAAGTAACATAAACACTACTCTTGATTTCTAGGTTGAAATCGCTGGTGCTGGCAGCTTGAACATACGGACTTGTAAAAATTACTGGGAATCGGTCACTGCGAATTTTGAGCTGAAATTTTTACTGAATTTTTTGGACATCTGGAAAAAAATTAGAAAAAAGGACCAAGTGATTTCGATAAAAGGAAAAAAAATACCAAAAATCACACAAGTTGATAGGAAAATCAGTGTCCATGAAAAAAAGTGAAAAAGAAGTGTGCTTGTTGTTTTGGCTCGAAATTTGTTTTATAATTGGTGCATATTTTATACCAATCTTAGTAGTTATAAAATTTCAATTGAAAATTAGTGTGAAAACAAGTTCCAAAACTAGAGGTTTCTTGAGTCTTATTTTTTTTGTTTTTTTTACTCTACTTTAGAGCCATTCTAGGTTTCTCTTTGAGTTCTAACTTGTTTTTGTGTGCTTTTTATTGCTTTAATTGTTGAATAATACTTGAAAATTTGTCTTGTTAAAACTTTATTGGTTTTAGCTTTCATTTTATTTTTTGTCTTTGGTTATTGCTTGTCTCTTTGTTTCCTTGTTTGTGGGTTGCCATATAGGGAATTGGAAAGGAGGATTGGTGCCATCCCTTGAAGAATTTGAATCAAGAAGCAAGGGGCCAACCACCTTAAGAGCTATTGGACTAAGAAGCACTCTAAATTGAGTGAACCACCAAAGAGAGCACAACCACCAAAATTGAGGACTGTTTTGTAATTCTGTAATTGGCAATTTCATTGCTTTCAAATAAGTTACCAAACTTTCATTTGTGTGTAATAATTTTAGGAAATTTTCCCTTAGGATAGTGAGTGTTTTGTTGAGAACCTTAAATGTGGTCATCCAAACACTCTTAGGATTCGCCTACTTTACATTTCTTGTACTTTAATTTCTTGCTTACTTTCATAGCTTAGTTTCTTTACTAATCACACCTAGTTTATCTTGTTATTGCATGATACTTTCTTCTTGCTTATCATGCCTATCTTAAGTTCTTTTGAACCCTAGCTTTTACCTTATACAAACCCCCAACAAGAAAGAACCACAACTTAGGAACCAACATGAGTCATCATTCATCTAGTGTTACTAGAGAGGGTACTAGTCATAAGGATCCTCTATCTAGAATCTTAGATGAGTTGAGTTCCCTTAAGTTATGGAAAGAAAAACTAGAAATAAAAGAAAAAGGAAAAGAGAGGGTAGAAATAAATCAAGATAAGAGGGAACAAATAAGGGAAGAAGAAAGAAGGAAAATACTAAAAGAGTTAAGGAAAGAAAAACATGCCACCTATAGTGAAGAACTTCGTGACTATTATGAAGGAAGGCATAGGTCACATCTTAGACCTCACTTCCATAGGAGAGAAAAGGAAAGAAAGCCTCAAGAGGCTAACATTAACCTCCCATACTTCCATAGGAAGGACAATGTAGATGCTTACTTAGATTGAGAAATAAGGGTAGAGCAACAACTTAAAAGAAAGTCTACTTCAAAATCTTATGGCTCTAACTCTTATCCAAAGAAAGACCAAGGTCTAGGCATCTTAGGGGCAGTACCTTCTATGCCCAAAGATGATAAGGGGAAGACAATAGAAAAGCAACCCCCTAAGGCTAGTATGCAAGAGAAGACTAGATCTATAAAGTGCTTTAAATGTCTTGGAAGAGGACATATTACTTCTCAATGCCCCAACAGTAAAACCATGATTATGAGGGGCCAAGACATTTATAGTAGCCAAAATGAGGCTACTACTTCACCTTCCTATAGTGAAAGTGAATAAGCAAAAGGGGAAGAATCTAGTGAAGAAATCTACCCCCAAGAAGAAGGACAACCATTAATGGTTAAGGAGGAGTGTAAGAAGGTAAGTGTCTCCTCCAAGAGGTTAGCTAAGAAGGAAAGTCATTTTGCAATAAAGACAAACATTAAAGAAACTTCTCCTCTTAGACAACCTCCACATTTTCTCCTTTTTCAAAAGACACTTGTTAGCACTACCACACCTCTTGGGCTTGAGGTTATTCCTCAAGTAAAGGAGTTGTTGGATGAGGGTTTGGTTCGTAAGAGCTTAAATCCTTGTGCTTTGTTGGTGTCCAAAATAGGTATTATTAGGCACCAAATCGCTAAAATAGGTGGTATGATTAATGTAATGCAACCTTCTTTTGTAAAATCACTCATGCACTAAACATCTTCATGATTTGTGTACATAGGGACTCATTAGGTAGGTTTGTTCTTATTTTTGATTTCAATACAAACCTAGGTGCTCATATGGGACACCTTAGATTTGTCGTAATTTTTTTGTAGGAATATCAACATGAAAATAAAGAAAAAGGTATATTTTATGTCATTACTTTCCTTAACTTTTTAAATAGTGATCAAGGGGTTCCCACGGACCCTAAGAGAATAAAGGTCATTCGTGAGTGGCCCACTCCACCAAGTATAAGGGAAATTTGGGGCTTCAATGACTTAACAAACTTTTACAAAATGTTTATCCCATATTTTTCTATACTTGTAGCACCACTCATTGAGTTGGTGAAGAACCATGTTCTCTCATGGGAAATGGCAAGGAAAAGGGCTTTCAGTCCTTACCCTACTCTAACATACCTAACACCACTAATACATATGTTTTTATTCTTTTTACAGGTGTTGAGGAAAGAATCCCTGAGTTTCAAGAACCTCTGGATTTAAGGTCAAATCCCTTTCAAGGGGGAGGGAATGATGCAATCCTACCCCCCTAAGGGCATTGGATAGAAGACTCCAAGAAGATTAGGCCATAGTGGCAAGAGAAGACCCTAGGGTTCTCATGAGCCTCAGGATAGATTTTGGACCCATGGGCTAAGTATGAACCCATTTATCTTTGTACATATTAGATCAGGATTTCATTATTTTTGGGCCTTGTATTTAGGGCTCCATAATGTAGGTAGGGTACCCTAGAAATGTAGGATTTTTCAGTCCTTGTATTTTAGGACACCTAGGCTAGTTTTTGTATTAGGGATAGTTTTGTAATTTTACATGCATTAAGTGAATATTTGATGTGTGTGTTGAGAAATAAATTTAATTGAATTAGGAGAAGCCTAATCCAATTAAATTTTAGAGGGGGAGGTGAGCATTTGCTTGCTACACCACATTGGCACATCATATAGTCACACTTTATGCATGTCCTTCATGCTTTACATGCCTCATGACACGTAAGCACACTTAGTGGAGAATCTTGGACTTGATCTTGGATTAGTAAGCTGAACCATAGCTAAAATTCACTAATCATAATTAGTGAAATTTTGGCTCTAAAATTTGGTTCCACAAATTCAATTTCAAATTCAAGTAAAATTTGAATTTCTATTCAAATTTCCCTCCAATTTTGTGTGACACTTAGGCTATAAATATAGGTCATGTGTGTGCACTTTTTTTTTTATCTTTGATCATTTGAGAATTGCAATTCAAAGTTTAGACCTCTTTTGAGGCACAAAATTTTGTGCTCCTTCTCTCCTTCTTCCTCCACTCATCTTCTCCTACTTTCAAGCTCTTATCCATGACTTCCTATGGTGGTGAGCTTCTTCTTGACTCATCTTCTCCTTGAAGTGACGTCTCCAATCATCTTTCTTTCTTCTTCATTCCGTTGCCATTAATCTTTAAGAAGCAAATGACTCCATTGATGAAGAAGATCCAAGACCTACAAGTTCCACATGGAGCTACATCACCTAAGCCCTAACACTCTAGCACCAACTAATAACCCATAAAATATGGTTTAAGCATAAACATAGATATAACCACCACAAAACATTATCTCATAATTAATAAATTAATTATGAACACTTTAACTAAAACACTTAATCAAGTATTATGAAAATCATAATGTTACAAGATACAATTAAAGTTATGTTGTGTGTACAATTATAAATAATGTGTATAAAATATAATGAGAACATAATTCAAACTACGAGTCTAGCCATGGTTTAGTCTATTGACATACAAATTACAAAGGAGTATTTGTGTTTTTTTACTAATTTATTTTTTGTTCAAAGATGATATACATGAAAGTACTACTATAAATATTATTCTTATTAAAGATGTTTGATAACTACTTATTATATTTTGGAATATTTTAAATTTATTTTAATTTGAAAATAATGTAAAATAAGGTGAAAGGGAGGATTATGTTAGGAAATAACTTTTATTTTCATGGGAATATCAATATAGGATTTCAACTCTTTTACATGGGAATAAAAAGAATGGAAAATTAGAGCTGTTAAAATAATGGCGGATGTTGCCCAAAATTTTTGGACATACCAAATAGTTAAACATATAAATTTAAGATATTTAAGATTTTTTATGGCTTCATTTATAAAATGATTTCTATACCTACTAAAATAGTAGAAAAATATTTTGGGGGAGCTGGGTATGTGTGTTCCCCACTCCTATGAAGCTCCACCACCATTATGTAAAAATGGATTAGTCTAATTCATTTTGACTTGCTTAATAAATAGGATAAACCAATCCGATTCACTTGTTAGTGAATCTATAAAATGTTAATTTGATCTATCTCATCAAGAATTGATAATTAAATGGATTAGTTCACCTAAATAAATAAATAATAATAATAATAAAATTATTTTTAATTAAAAAAATAACCAAACTAATTGAATATCAGAAAACAAACTGAATTTCTAGTACGCAATTCACTGCCTCAGACGCCATGCACTTACCAAGCATAATAAAGTCCAACCAACCACCTAATTAATAATGCTTAAATTATGCCCAAAATATGAGTATAAATATCTTTTCCAAAGTCTAATTTAACTTGTAGAGATTAGAGAAGCATCCATGCAACGCCTTTTTTTTTTTTTTTTTTTTGCTTCGATGCAATGCCTTTTCAAAATCTAATTTCTAGGAATGATTTTACTTGGAAGTAATTGAAGATGCAGCAAGAGTACAAAAAATTAAGTTCAACAAGTCAATATAACTTTGCGCAGGAAGAAGGAGCGTGCGTGTTACTGTTTGATTGAGTCTTTTACTCTGTCGAAGTGAGTGAGGCTTGCGTGAGTGAATGGCTTGGTGGGCCGGGCCTCTGTTTTTTTAGTAAGTGAGTGTGCCCGTGAGCAGGGATATGCTAGGTGCACCCAGCAATATTGCTGGTGCACCCAGCAATTTATTGAAACTACCATTTTACCCTTCATTAAAAAAGTTTAAAATATTTAAATAGTTTTCTTCTCCTCTCCCGGAATCACTAAGCCTTCTTCTTGCGTCTGCTTTTCTTCCTTTGCATACCTCTTCCGCGAGCCTTCTCCTTCTTCCTTTGCATACCTCTTCCGCGAGCCTTCTCCTTCTTCCTTTGCATACCTCTTCCGCGAGCCTTCTCCTTCACCGCGAGCCCAGCTGCTGCTTCGGTTGGACGCCATTTCCGTTCGAGGTAGGTGTCCCTAATCTTCCCTTTGCTTTTATTATGCACTGTAGTTGTAGCATTTAGGGTAGGTTAGAAGAACCTTAGGTTAGCGGAACCGTAGGGTAGAAGACGAGAGCAGGAGACACCGGAAAAAATGGGGAAATGGCTGACGACGGAGTCTTCCGGAAGACCCGTTAGGGGTTCTTCCGGAAGTTCCGGAAGAACGTTTTCCGGAAAGTTTCCGGAAGAAGTGTTCTTCCGGAACTAACCGAACGTCTTCCGGAAGAACACTTCTTCCGGAAGACTTCCGGAAAACGTCTTCCGGGAACTTTCCGGAAGAAGTGGTTCATCCGGAAGAATTCCGGAAGACGCCCACTTCCGGAAGAAGTTTCAAACTTCCGGAAGACCTTTCCGGAAGAACCCTTCTTCCGGAGTGTTTCCGGAAGAACCACGTCTTCCGGAAGTGATTTTTTTGTTTTTTTTTTTTGTGTTTTTTTTTTAAATTTTTTTTAAACAGAAATTGTTTTGTTTTTTTTTAAATGAATTATTTTATTTATTTTGGTTATTTTGTTTTTTAGATTTTATGAAAAATGAAGTTTGGGTTTTTGATGTCATATTTTTTTTATAATTTAAATTGTGTATTTTTACTAAATATTAATTTGTAAATTAATTTTTTTTATAAAAGTAGTTGTGTTTGTTTTTGTTTATTGTTTATTTTTTTAAATTAGTGTTTTTTCTTTAAAAATGAAGTTGTCTATTTTTATAATTAAAGTTGTGTGTTTTGGAAGTTTTATAAAAATACTAATTTTTTATAATTAATTAGTTTATTTTATTATAAATGAAGTATTTTATTTACTAAAAAAATTGTGGATGTTTACTAAATAATTTTTTTTTTTACATTAGTTGTTTAATTTTTTTTAAAAATTAAGTTGTGGATGTTTAGTAATGAATTATTTTTATATTAGTTGTGTTTTGTTTTTATAAATGAAGTTGTTTATTTTTTTTTAAAAAAAATTAACTTGTTGATGTTTACTAAGTAATTTAGTTGTGTTTTTTTTTAGAAATGAAGTTTCTTATTTTTTTTTTAAATTAAGAGTTGGATGTTTACTAATTAATTTTTTTTACATTAGTTGTGTTTTTTTTATAAATGAAGTTGTTTATTTTTTTTAAAAAATTAAGTTGTGGATGTTTAGTAATGAATTATTTTTATATTAGTTGTGTTTTTTTTTTTTTTTATAAATGAAGTTGTTTAATTTTTTTTAAAAAAAATTAAGTTGTGCATGTTTATTAATAATTTTATTTTACATTAGTTGTTTTTTTTTATATAAATGAAGTTGTTTAATTTTTTTTTTAAAATTAGGTCGTGTATGTGTGAAAATAATTTGATTTAAGTTAGTCTTATTTGTTTATAAATAAAGTTGATTTTTTATAAAGAAAATTGTGTATATTTTGACCGAAAAAAATACGTGTTCGACATGATTTACAGATCATGGCCAGAACACGAGGTTTAGGTCGTGCCATAGGTAGAGTTGTAGGCAGAGATAGAGCTGCTGACGAGGATGCTGGCGATGTTTCCGAGAGGCGTAGGCCTACTGCCTCAGCCCGTAGGCTACGCGTTCATCAGATGACTACGGAGGGACGTGATATGGCTGAGGACGTCGCTGACATGACAGATGATGTCCCTGAGCAGCCTACGGAGGCACCTGAGATGCGTGCGGACGCACAGGGTGCTGATAGTGGTGAGGGGTCAGATGGTGATGATGCTGCAGAGGGATTCCCTGGTGGTCCACGTGACCCGTCAGTGCTCACATCATTTGCCGAGCATGTTGCACATGCCGTGTGGAGTGGACAGGTATTTTAATTTGTTAATTATTTGTCATTGTTTATTTATTTGTTTATGATTAATTTTTTTTAATAATTGTATAATTTGTACTTCAAATCAGGAACGTCCTGATTTGAAGTTAGTGTCACATGGGAGGAAGCTGACACTGATTGGGAGGCCAGTGCCTGAGATTGAAGGCCTGGTGGCTGCCACAGGATTAAGTCCACTGATAGATTGTTCAGTTATTACTGGCGATCCTGGACTTATATCCGCATTTGTGGAGAGGTGGCACAGTGAGACTAGCACCTTCCACCTTCCAGTAGGAGAGCTGACGATCACATTGGATGATGTGTCGTCCATTCTACATTTGCCCATCACTGGCGCCTTGCACAGTTTCCACGCTCTTTCTACGGAGGAGGCCAGATTCTTGCTCACGGAGTTGCTGGAAGTGTCTGCGGAGGAGGCCAGAGCCGAGACAGCGCTCACACGTGGAGCATATGTACGATTAGGATGGGTTCGTGACATTTATGAGACCAGATGTCAGGCCCGGCGGTGGATTGTCGCAGCTCGCGCTTATTTGCTGCACCTTGTCGGTTGCACTCTTTTTGCTAATAAGAGTGCAACATACGTGCATGTGGTCCATCTTGACGCTTTCCGGGACCTCGCTCATAGTGGTGGTTACGCTTGGGGGGTTGCCGCGCTGGTTCACATGTACGACCAGTTAGATGAGGCTTGTAGGACCACCACCAGACAGCTTGCGGGGTACTTGACGCTATTTCAGGTAAATTTTGTGTTTATTAATATGTTAGGTTCGATTATGATTTAAACATGTTTTTATGTTATGTTAACCTCAATTATTGTGTAGTGCTGGATCTATGAGCACTTCCCTAGTGTGCATCAGTGCGTGACTGACGACACATACCAGGAGACGTCCCCACGTGCTTCCCGGTGGTTGACGTCGAAGGCGCACATGAAGGGCATCACAGGAGCACCCTACAGGGCACGTTGTGATGGTTTGACCATCACAGATGTGTCCTGGTTGCCGTACACGGAGCATCGGGGTGTTAGGGCGTTTCAGGAGATTTCATCGTTCCAGGGTCAGCTCAGATGGGGTCCTATGATCGTCGCAGTTCGACCGGAGAGGGTGGTACGCCAGTTCGGTTACATCCAGAGCATCCCTCCGCCGCCTGTTAGTGCACGATTGTCACAGGATCAGATAGATGACAGGTGGATGGAGTTTGCGGATCACTTACTACCTGCGGGTCAGCCTTGTTTAGTGTCTGGGCAGGTATCTGCGGATTACATTGAGTGGTTTTTCCGCATATCTCACCCTTTCATGACACCGACCCAGGCAGCTGACCAGCAGAGGGATGCACCAGCTGCAGACCCTGAGGACTACATACAGCTGCCCAGCCCCCAGGTTCCAGTGGCATTTGACCCCCCTCCATATGTGGTAAGATTATTTGCGCGTTTAATGTTTTATGAGTTGTTGTTTATTTTGAATTTCATAATAAATGTTTTTACTGACTTTGACAGGATGATTACGAGGGATATGAGGCGATTGCACAGAGGTTGGAGCGTGTGCTCAACCTTAGGATAGTCACTGCAGGCACAGAGTTATATGACATTATGCAGGACTGCCTGACGATCGCGAGAGGGGGACCCAGTGCTGATGGGACGGTCAGGGCTCGTCAGAGACGCCACACGGACCATTGATCATTGTATTTATTTTGTTGTGTTGTAATTGACATGAATATTTGTAATTATTACAGTTTTTGTTTAATATAGTTGACGTGTTTTGCACAGTTTATTATTTTATAATATAGTTTGTTATTCCGATTGTTTGTGGTCCTTAAGCGAAGTTTACGGTTGTTTTAAATTTATTTTTAAAAAAAGGGAACCTAGAATCATGAGTTTTGTTTGTAAGAATTACATAAAAAATAAAAGTTTTTAAAATGATTAATAATTCATAAGTGAACCCTTTTTCCATGTTCAAGTACCCATGTTTGTAAGAATTACATAAATGAACCCTTTTTCCATGTTTGTAAGAATTACATAAAAAACATAAGTTTTTAGAATCATGAGTTTTGTTTGTAAGAATTACATAAATGAATCTTTTTTCCATGTTCAAGTACCCATGTTTGGGATTTTTTTGCGTGGGTGTGTCTGTGCCATGAGACAATGGAGGGCGGCCATTTCTCATGTTTGGACGTCAAAGAATCCAAAAAAAATAGTCCTGTTCCCCAGTTCCGTCAACTAACACGTCAAAACAAAGCCTCAAAATCGAAAAAAATAGGAAATGAACCCTTTTTCCATGTTCAAGTACCCATGTTTGGGATTTTTTTGCGTGGGTGTGCCTGTGCCCTGAGACAATGGAGGGCGGCCATTTCTCATGTTTGGACGTCAAAGAATCCAAAAAAAATAGTCCCGTTCCCCAGTTCCGTCAACTAACATGTCAAAACAAAGCCTCAAAATCGAAAAAAATAGGAAATGAATCCTTTTTCCATGTTCAAGTAAATAATTACTGTAATAACCGAATTCATGATTGGCCTAAAGCAAGCAGAGCTAGCATGCACAGTTCCATTATAGGCTACATAACAGCATATTAGACCTAATCATCTTGCTTGTTTACAATGTGATAAACGGATTAATTAAAGGATCCTAAAAAAGATCAAATCTTCCAAATGCACAGAAGCTCCACGATCACAATCTTCAAAACCTATTCATTAAAGAAGCAAGAGAGTTCATTAAAGTTCAAACTTGGAATATTCTTATTCCCCTTGTATTCTTGTAACTCTCGCAAGCATACTCATCGTCACCATTAAAACGCATTCACGCATAGAAGGCGGCGCGCACATTCTCCAAGCAATTAATAGCCACCTTAAGTTACATATGATTCACTCTCATCATCGTATATTCCTATTTCGTATTCATATAAATTGCCAACTTCCTTTCATATTCCCCACGTCCTTTCAAAATGTGTACTGAAGTCAACCAATGTGTTGTCACGCTCAAACTGTAACACGCATGCATGTCATTATGTGTTGTCAATTATGACAATGATGTATGCTGTACGCGTAAATGATTTTTGTTGGACCAACAATTTCCTTGCTTAACCAAACGAGTAGTTGATAATATTAATTGGTTAGTGACGGGTTACAACGAATTATATCGCATAATGAATACAAATAAATAAACAATGAATGTTTAGTCTTCATTTAGGTCTACATAGTGTGTTTTGAATGACATCAAGCTTGTGTATTCCTGCATTCTACTAATATATGGAATTGCCCATTGCTTTGCCTGAGAATAACAATTGGTTGACCACAACAGCGCTGGGGGCGGCAACGGACAATGGTCTTTCAAATAAACCTGTTGTACATGAACAAACATTATATCATGCGCTGACCGTGCCAAACGAACAAGCGAAGTCATTGCATAATTGTTACACTAACTATATTCAATGTACCTGAACAAAATGATTTCCAAACACGTGACCGACACATATGATGCGGTGGCCAGAAGAGTCAGGTGGTGGTTGACTTCTAAGAGGGAAAAATGTCATGCTTTGTTGTTGGGACAACGATACAAGGATTACGTTATACCGTGAAGCAATCACATATCCCATGTCTGTTATATCCATCCACTTGTCCACACTAACCTGAATGAACCAAACATACACATGTAAGTAATTTAAACATTGTTATTAAAAAAAATTAACCTAAAAACATACCTTTGAAAATCCATCAACAAGTAGGGACAACTTTAATTGTTCAAATCTCTCTGTGCCACCGAAGAGGTTCATGTACTCATGCGACCACCTGCCAAGTTCTTTAAGCAATTCATTACGCACTAACGGCCACGAATCTTCCCCCATACCTAATAAAGCGCCAATGGACCGATATCCACAGTTACCGTCCGCTTTCACATCCACAACGTCACGAATGAAACCTTGAAAGAATGACGCAAATTGATCCAACATCGGGATGATCCTTGTTGGCTGACGCGGTTGAGAACATGATGCACTTCGTTTCACTGGAGAGTTGCTGCTTTGAACAGAATGAAAAGCATCAACATACTCCCAGTAAGACGGATCACGCTTTGTGGATGTTTGACTTCTTTTCATCGGTTTCTTCGGTGCACCTTTAGTGTTCACCTTTGATGGAGGAGGGCACATAGAGTTATGATCAGGGTATGTGATTTCTCGAAGTTTACTCTTCAGATTTACTTTGCCAGCCACATCAAGTTCATCAAACCTTTTAGATATGACCTCTATTTCTTCCTTGATGGTGACTTCCGTCTCACATAACCCTTGGTCTGAAAAGCAAAGTCTCCTCCAAAAAAGATGGACTGACTCCAATGGGATGCTGCTAGCAGTATACCTAGAAAGCTCACATGCACAAGGAAGCCCGTGCGTGCTTCTCATCACACAACCACAAGAAGAGAGATTGTTGCCGAGATAACGTAGACGGTCAATCTCAGAAGCAATCTGATTTAAAGCATCCCTCGAAACCATCCCAAGAAGCCTCTTGTATAAGGTTTTTTTATATACATGGCCAACAACATGCGTACTGGTTTCAAAGGATGCTTTAATTTCGACGTGTTGCAGCGTGATCATGTTGTTCATGGCATCCCAAACACTACATAGGTCTCCAACGCTATTTTGTAGTACTCTTTTGAGAGCCCAATGAGCTGATTCAACCCTACATTTAAAATACACAACAAACATGAAAATATACAACAATTAAATACCATTTAATATTAATCGTTACTAACAAATAAAATCAGTTGTTAATACCTGTTTGTTGTTGTGTTGCCTAGGTGCATGACCTTATTCGTCCATGCTGTAATAAATTTTTCCTTGTGGGGGATAATCCATGTGTCGTTAACATAGTCAACGAACATCGGCCAAGGCGAACAAGCAACTTGAAACTTCTGATGTGACTCATGGAACTCGTATTCGGACGGACAATCAACCAAAGTACCCCAGTTATCCATTACATAGTCCCACGCATTTTTTTCCCCGATTAAAGATTTGCACTTCGCCTTCACATTCTTATCGATATGAAACCTGCACAACAAATTAGTAGACTCGGGAAACACAGTTTTCACTGCATTCATCAGTGCTAGGTCTCTGTCAGTGACAATAACAAGAGGGAGGCGATCGTGTCTTAAAAATAGGCCTCGAAATCGTTCCAAAGCCCATACAATATTATTAACACGCTCAGCCTCCAGATATGCAAACCCAGCAGAGAATGTCATCGCCGTTGGTGTCACTCCAACAAAGTCAAGTAGTGGGAGTCTGTACCTGTTTGTTTTGTAGGTACTGTCTATAAAAAACACCAGATGACATGCATTGCATAACTTTACTGCATCTGGGTGACACCAAAACAGATCACGCACCACAACTTCATCCTTCAATCTATGCCAATGAATGTATTGATCACGTTCGAGAAGCTTCATCAGATGCTGCATTTCGGTATCAGCTCCTCTTATTGAAGAACGATATGCACTTCTTGCATTGTAAATTTGCTTTATCGTGGTGTAACTGTCGGCATTGTGTTCCTTCAACGTTAGCAAGATGTTTTTCGGTTTCACCATCGACTTTGTCATATCAGCAATAATTTTCTTTTCTTCCTTAGTCAATCGCCCGGCGTATGGATGTCCAACTAAGGACTTCGCCAATTCATGATTATGAATCCCACAGATCAACTTCACCATCCAACCTTCCCCTCCACGCACTGGTTTCCCACGAAGCCTGAAGGGACAACCACATTTCCTACTCCCGGTGTCTTTTCTAACGAATTCTTTATTTCTACACTTGTACGTACCACTCCTTTCACACCCAATTAACACAAATGAACTTCTTCCTCTGCTACCGGTCTCTGTGTCAGATCTCATAATCACTGCAACAAATCCATTTTCATGGGCAACTGTTCGAGCCCATTGCAAAACATCATCTCGAGTAGCGAATACCTACAACGCAACCCTAACACATTAATTTTCATACAAACCATCAATTCAACCAATGACTCAAATTATCTATGATTACCTGAGATGTATTAAAAGCATTTGAACAATCGACATGTGGTTCATTCACTCCACATTCTTCTTGATTATCATAATCATAATCCATATGAACTTCTTGTGACATCGCAAAGTCATACCTCCATTGATCTTCGTCCATCTTAAGGACATATGCATCATACACAAGTACATTCAAATTATCATATAACCACATCCAAAAATTTACTACACCTTAAATAACAAACATATTAATAGGACATATGCATCATACACGACTACATTAAAATTATCACTATATTCTAAATTTATAACTACATTATTTACTTAAACTAAACTTATCACTATAATAAACAACTAATAAAACATTTTTGTACCATTATACATTTAAGTTACCTAAATCATTTAATATTATACCATTATACCTAATTAAATTATCCACAACATATATAAAACAGAAATACAAAAAATTATAATATATATATATATATATATATATATATATATATATATATATATATATATATATATATATATATATATATATATATATCATTATAAAACAAAAAAATTATTAAATGAATTTTATTGTTATAAATTTTAATGTCCACAATATATACCATTATACCTAATTAAACAAATAATCCATTATTAAACAAATATATATATATAAATTATAAAACATAAATAAAAAAAAAATCTAATAATTTAACACTTCCGGAAGACCTTCTTCCGGATGTGTTTTCCGGCAACACTTCATCCGGAAAAGGCGTCAGTGCCTAAAATTTCTTCAGCATACACATTTTTTTTACTACTTTTCTTCCGGAAAAGAAAAAAAATACCCATAAAAGCGTACCTCCGACAAAATAGGAAGAACAGCCACTAACAAAACTTCAAATACCGAACACGGGACCACCGAATCTCTAAATACTTCACGGGACCACCACCAAAATAGCGAAAGCGCAACCGGAAGAACACCAAAATAGCGAAAGCGCAACCGGAAGAAACAAAGCAACCGGAAGAAACAAAGCAGAAGAAAGCGAAAGGCAGTAAAAAGAAGCGAAGAAAACGAAAGCGCAGTAGAAAGAAGCGTTTACGCGTTAATTTAAAGAAAATTACACAAGGGCAAAATCGTCATTACATACGCATTAAATATTATTTAATTTTTTTTTTAAAAAAAGTTCAGTTCCGGAAGAAGGTTCTTCCGGACGAAGTTTGTGAGTACTTCCGGAATTCCCAAATTCTTTTTCCGGAAGAAGTCTTTTTCCGGAAACTTTCCGGAAAAGCTTGTTCCGAAAAGTTTACGGAAATACTTCTTCCGGAAGAAGAATTATTGAAGGGCAATTTTGCCACTTCACTGTTTGCTGGCTGCCCCAGCAATAATGCTGGGTGCACGTAGCAACTCCCCCGTGAGCAGTGTTATCAGACTGGTAATGGTAAGGCAATTGTTTTGTTCGTACGTCTAATTGTTGGAATACTCAACACAAGATAGGAAATTTCAGTATGTGTAATAGACTTATAGAATCACAATCGGTATGAAAGGATATTATTAAAATTGTCCATCCTGTACTAGATGTACCAACAATTTAAGTGGTGCACAAAGCAATTGCCTAATGGTAATGGTAATGGTTAGGGATCCACCCTTTAACCCACATAACTTTATCTATATTAAAAATATATTAATAATTAATAAGTTGCAAACTTTTATACAAAAATTTCTATATATATATATAATATAAATATTTATATTTATAATATATACTTATATATAATTTAAAGGAGTGTATTCAATTAAGATTTTAAAAGATCTTTTTTTTTATAAAAGAACTTACAGTATTAAATCAAGATTTCTTAGAATTTTTTTTAGATGACAATGGAATTCTGTAGTATTTAATTAAGATTTTTTATAACTTAAAAAATAATTATCTAATATTTAAAATCATACATATTTTGATGGACTATCTTGTTAATTGAATTTTGATGGATTTTAGGTAACATTTTAGTTGTTTATGTAAATATTAAATCAATCAAACAATCCCACTCAATTTTGTGAGACTTTTCTTTCTCTCATTCTTGTTAGAATTAATGTCTCATGTGAGATACATGTGATTTATGTAGAAACTAATAAATAAATAATTAATAATTAAGGACTAAATTGTAATTGGATTAAATTGGAGAAGTGTTTAGAGATAACTGGTTCTTGATGGAAGTAGTGGTTATAAAAGGGGCCAATACCCATTAACGTGAAACAAGATCCTCTTCCTGACAGAAAAATATTTTCTCTAACCCCTGGTCATCACAAACATAGAGAGACAAAAAGAATAGTCAAGAAAATAAAATCTTATTTCTTTTTTCTTCCAAGGAATCAAAGCGCACTGGAGAGAAGCTTTACTATGGAGAAAGATATACAATGTTTATCTATTATTTGTGAGAATCATATGGGTTTTAAGATCCTATTGGTTTCCCATAATTGTTAATCTAGGGAACCCATAAGTATTACATGTGGAATCAGAGCGTGAGTTATAAAATTTATGATTCTTCTTCAAAAATGATTTATTTTCTCCCAATTATGCATAAACCCTAATTATGAAATTTAGGAATTTTATTTTTTCCACTGCAAATATGGTATTTTGCAAATAAAAAAGGGAGATTGTTGATTTTTTTCCTGAGAAAGGATAATATTGGAAAAAGAAATTAATTTTGTATTGCTTGCTTTGGTGATTTTGATCACTGCACAAATTCTAATTTTCTTAAGAACGAAAGTCATCTCCTTGCCATGTATGTTTTTTTTTTCTTGGAATGGATGGAAAGAAAATTGAAAGTCTTTCTTTGTTGGCATGTATGTTTTTTTTTTTTTGCTTAACTAAATGGAATTCTTTGGAATTTCTATTCTCTACCCACTTTTTGCTATTCTCAATCCCATGTGCTCATTTTTTTTTTCAATATTATTATTAAACATGATTAAAGGATTGAAAGTTTATACCCTGCAATTAAATTAATGTGAATGCTTTAAAATTTTTGGTAGCAGTAAATATGTATATGCTATATATTTGCTTGAATGTGATTGAATTTTTATTATTTTATTGGTTATAATGTGAATGTATGGTATTTATTTGGTCTGGAATGAAATTAATAAAATGACTATGAATTATTAATAGCAATAAGTATGTGGAGAGTGTATATTTGATTGGAATTAAGTATATGATGAATTTGTTAGTCACCAAAGTGGTCAAATCTATAAGGTTATTTAATTTCAAATTAATGATTATCTCAATTACTCATAGAATAATGAAAGCTAAATTATATGATTATTTATTTATGGGTAATTGAAATTCATTGTTATAAGGCATTTATGGATCACCCAAAGGTTGATTAGTTGTTCTTATAATTAATGAATATAATTGTAGGTGATTTGTATGTATCATTAGTTTTATTTATATACCTAAAGGAAATAGGTACTACTAATTGGTGCATATTTAATTTCCAAATAATGTTAAGAGTTTTATTAGCATCATCATGTTTGTATGTTGTATGTTGGTGTATCACCCAAAGGAGAACATCAATATACATTGATTATTATTTGAATGAATTATATGTATGATATGTGTTTTATCTCTAAAAAATGCTTATGTGAATTTTATTATGCACTACACTTAGAGGTAGCTCCTTATTAAGACCTTTTGCAAGTTGTCAATCCACCAACACTTTCCTAGCTCTTGATAAAATTTGAGTGTGATTCATAGTCTCATTGTTCCAAAGGGTGTTATTTTTGTTCTTCCACAAACTCCACAACACCATTGTAAACATCTCCCTCATCTTGGAGTCACATGATTTCAACATCGAAAAACATAAGTCTTTGAATCCAAGAGCTTGAACAGAGAGGTAATTAATCAAAATGTCCAGGCTCACATGTCTCCAACATTTCTGATTTTCGGTATAGTTCATGAAGGTGTGCCACAAATTTTCCATCTCTTTTTTATACCAAGCACAAATCGAAGGAATATCTATATCTCTCTCATGAAGTCTCACTTTGGTGGGAAGATAGTCTCGTAAAGCACGCCAAAGGAAGAGTTTCACCGAATTTTTTTCCAGAATATACAAAAAAATTACCAAAATATACAACCCCTCCCATTATTTATCCCAATATACAACTTTACTATTCACAGTGTAAATTCAAGTTGGGGGGGGGGGGACCCAAATTTACACTGTGATTTTTTAAAAAAATTTGCAATTTTGTGTTGAGAATTTGAGTTCCCCAAACTTGAATTCTCAACATGTTTTTTTTAATTTTTTTAAATTTTTTTAGAAATATATATAGATAAAGGAAAATGATAAAATTGGAGAAAATTATGAAGTTAAATAAAATTAGTTAAAAATATTATAGTGTAAATATTATGAAGTGAAAATTGTATAGTTGAAGAATATTTTATTAATTTTTGAATGATGTGAAATGAAATACATTGATAGTGAGAAAAAAAATTAATTTGCTTGGCTTGAACTTCTGGGACGGTGGGGGCACTTATTTTTCGAATGACCAACTAGCCTACATGTAGATGGAACACCATTTTGGTCGACCTCTTTCTCTCTAGTCCATATTTGTTCGGATTCTTGTAGATTTTGGTCGACCTTTTTTGTTTCTCCTCATGGCTGGATTGACACATAATTGTGGTCCTTCATTGGTGACTAGTAATCATGATGACGCATGCCTGCTAACAGGACTTTGTAGACACTTAACACGTAATCTAATGTGTATTGCTAGTAATCTATATTGATGTGCTTACATGCAACAATGACATGTCCACATGGCATGTGTAGCTTCTGAGGTTTCCCATAATCACATGTTCTTTGATCCAGCCTAACAATGAATTTCCCCATTCGATGCCTCTCTCTCGTATTCACTATTTTCTCAACTTGAAATTGAAATCTTTGGCGGTCAAATTGTTGAACGAAGTGAGTGTTGGACTTAGTTTCTTCTTCAGTGATGAATTTGGCTACAATAAGTGTGTACACTTGTTTGGAGGCAATCATTGCATTAGCCTGAGTCCTACGGTCAACAAAATATTTGTTTAACTTGTCATACGTGGCTCTAACCAAGGCTGTGATTGGAAAATTTTGAATTTTTTTTAGCACCAAGTTTAGTGACTCTGCCAAATTAGCAGTCATGTGTCCCCACCATTTTTTGTCATCCCATGCCAAGGTCCATTGCTCCCTTGGTATTTGATCAAACCATGCTGTGCTGTGCGGGTTGTCTTCTTGTAACACCCGGTAGTGGCAAAAAAACTGTGGTTGAATCATAGCATACCCTGTTTTTTTGAAAAAAATGTAAACTAGAATGTTAGTTTAATGTTAAATAATTAAATACTATGCGTTAGAATATGAAAAAAATATCTTACCCAAACTCAAGATATTTTTTCTTTCATCCTCATTTTTAATTGTTTTTTTGTAGTTTTGGCCTATGTGCCGAATACAAAACACATGTGATGAGTTGTTTGCTGTCCACCCACTGGCAACTCGTCTGTATGCACTTTTGATTGACTCTTGCCTATCAAAGATTAAGCATATATCATGTTGTGGTGTCACATGTGTTCTCAAGTTTTGCAAAAAAAGTGCCACCCATCTGCTGTCTCACCCTCGACAATGGCAAATGGCAATGGAAATATGTTGTTAGTTCCATCTTGTGCAACTGCAACTAACAACGTCCCTTTGTATCTTCCATATAGTCATGTTCCATCGATTTGCACAATGGGTTTACAAAATGCAAACACATCAATATATGCCTTAAATGACCAAAAAAGTTGATGGAATATGACCTTGTTTGGGATTGGTTGGTAGGACTCGTCTAGTGCGGGAATAGTTTGAATCTTGACAATTGTGCCAGGGATGTAAAGTTGCAAAGCTTTTAGGTATTTGGGAAGTATGTTGTATGACTCTTCCCAATTACCGTATACCTACTCGAGGGCCCATTGTTTTGCCAGCCATGCTCTACGATATGTGATGGTGTATCCAAACTCTTGTCTTACGAATGCGATGAATGTAGGAATGGTTAGTTGCTCGTTTTCTTCAACCATCACAAGGATGTTTTTGCCTACAAGTTTTGAATCCATCTTATTGTAATCTTGTGAAATGGTTGGCATGACGCATGTATGAGGCCCTTCTATCATTCTAATTTCCCAAACTTTCAGATTTTTCCTATTGGACGCTCTAAGTTTCCACTGACACCCTTCAGCTGGGCAACATAAGACCCATGTATCCTTGACACACCTCTTGGATTTGAAAGTTACATGGTTCTTAATGTGCCACATTTTACGGCATGGTTCAAGTCCTCCAATTGATGGAATCATTGACCAACATACAACTCATCATCGTGCGAGTCAGATTATTGTTGTTGGTCCAAAAAATGCCTATAGTCGGGGTTGTTAGGCACTTGGTTGTCACCAACATTAGCGCTATTTGGATATGGATGATAGACATTTTCAGTTGATGTTTGCTGGAAAAGGAACTGTATGTCATTATCATCGTTGTCGTTGTTGTTATTGTTTGCCAAAATTTTGTCTTCATCGTCACTGAAGTCACCAACTACTTCATCCGGCAACCCATTTTGAGCATGGTATTCATGTGACATTTTGTTGCTTTCAGACTGAGCAACATGGATATCAGTAATTGGGTCAACATTTAGTTGGAAGAGCTCATTTAGTTGGGGAGTCGTCTCACAGTAGTTTGATGATCCACCAAGTAGTTGTGTGTATGAAGTAATGTGGGTATCGAATTCGGTGGGTTCAAAATGAGGGATGTAATAATCATTTGTGGTCGTGTATGGGATTGGTGTGTAAGAGGATGGGCCTTTATGGTAGGTTTGAGTATGGTAGTTAATGTATGATGTTTTATGAATTTTTGGTGATTGAACGGTTGTTTCGACATTGGCAATAGAAGAAGGTTGTTGTTCGTATTGTACGAGCAACTGAAAGCCACTTAAGCATTGATTTCAATTATATACATCGAACATGCCATCAATATCCTCATCATCACTGATGGTAACAACCTGGTAAATGAACATGCCAGACCCAACAGAAATGGGGTATCGATAAATGACAGCGGTTATGGTTTGACCTCGGTTTAGACTCATCTTACGTTGGATTTTTCTTTTCAAGACATTGAAGATCATTCCACTCCTCATTGAAACATGTACATTTTTTTGCCCATAAACTCAACACCTTCGTCACAATCGGCTACATAGGCATTGGAGTAGACTACGACAGGGACATTTTCATTTCTGTTTGCCATGGTGACTGAGAGTGATTTGGTTTGGAGACTGAGAGTGATTTGGGTTGGAGATTGAGAGTGATTTGGTTTGGAGACTGTGAGTGATTTGTTTGGAGATTGTGAGTGATTTAGTTTCGAGACTGAGAGTGATTTGGTTTCAAAACTGAGAGTGATTTGGTTTGGAGACTCAGAGTGATTTGGGTTGGAGACTCAAAGTGATTTGGAACTTCTGTTGTGAAGTGTTTTCTGTGTGTAGAAGAATATGTTTGGAGACCTATTTATAGTGTCGTGGCTAGGGATAGACCCAATGGTTGTCATTGCACCGACACTTTTGACAGTATAGATTGCGTCCACAAAGTCGTGAACAGTGCATCGACAGTTTTTGCAGTCAATAATTGATCTACAGTAACATGAACAGTATGTGAATAGTGTTCTGAGGCGCACAGTGACATGAAGAGTGTTCTGATGCGCACAGTTTAACATCCCAATTTTCGTAAACTAATTTAAAAAGTATTTTTATTTATAAATAAATAGAGTTTTAGAAAAAAAATGATGAGGTTTTATAATTAAATAAATAAGGGGAAATAACTTTATTAATTAAAATAATGATTTGAGAGAAAATAAAAAGGGTATTTTATTATTCATTTCATGGAGAATAAAATAGAGTTTCTTTTTTTATAAAATAATAAAAATAAATAAATAGAGTAAATAATAGGTCGTGAATAACCCTAGCTATAAATAGAAAAATGCTACGTCAGTCCTCAGCTGCCTCTTTCGCCTCTCAATTTTGTTTTCCCTTCTCAACCTCTCTTTTCCTGCAGACCACCAAACATGTCTCATAAAAATGACGATATCAGACTCATTCATCGTTGGATCGTCGTGAAATATAAGAATCAGGTTCACAACCCAATTCCAAGATTCCTCACCGTTGGGAATTTCAAAATCATGTATGGGCTTAGAGGAAAACCCTTCGCATTATAGCCTTTTATTTTCCCATAGAAACCCAAAACTGTCTCAGTAAAACTATGATTATAGATTCGTTAACCGTTGGATTGTAGTCAAATTTGGATATGTTGTTTGAAATTCAATTTCCCGCACTTTCACCGTTGGGATTTGCGTGATAATATTTGTGGAGGGAGAAAAAGGAACCGCATGAAGATAGTAAAAATGGAGGCTTCAATCCCTTCTCATTCTCTCTAACGTTTGGGAACCCTATCAGAGCAACTAGAGGAATCTCAGGAACTTGTTAGAGATGTCTCTATCGTTGTCGGAAGACACGTGAGTCTGCTTAGAGGTAAGGGATGGGTTATTCACAATTGGGGGTTAATTAGAACATGTGTAGGGATCCTTAGAGGATTAAATTGAGAAATTTATTAAATTGCAATTTTTCCTTTATGATTATAAATAAAATATTGATGTTCTGATGAGAATTGCTTGATAAATTGTGCTCTTGATATTTATATATTTTGACCTATGATTTTGATATAGTTGTGTAATATTATTTGAGGGGTTTTATTCCTCAGGTTGTGATAGTCTTTTGTATAAATTGTTATATTGAGGATATGAAATGGATTCAAATTATGAGTATGTGGTGAATTGAACATGTGATGAATGGTGGAATACATGTATATTGAGATGTGTATTGTGTTGTGAGCTATGAATTGTGCAATCACACAACTGTAAGACCCTTTAAGGGCGACGAGTTTTGCACGACGAGTATTGTGAACAATTCATATTAATTGCATGATTTTATATTAATTGCATGATTTTAGTCTATTTTATTTTATCTCACTAATTTAACAAAATATTTTTGTAAATTTTGACAACCTTGTTTTGAGCCGAAATGATTTATTAATTATTTGAACAAGTTTTATTATGGGATAGAAAAGTGAATGTGAACCTTTTACCCGTTTGAATTTGGTTATCGATATTTTTATATATTTTATTTATTTATATATATGTCAGGGTAGAGGGTGTCACATTTAGTGGTATCTGTGACATCCTGAAAATTTCTACCCGGAATTTTGTAAACAATGCATTTTGAATAATTATATATATATATATATATATATATATATATATATATATATATATATATATATATATATATATATATATATATATATATATATATATATACTCCTGGTAGAAGTAGGTATATTGGGGGAAAGATACGCGGGTTAGGCTAATTAACAAAGAGAAATCCATAACTGAACAGTTATAGATAAATTCTCAATTAATTAGTCTAAAAATTATCGTTTTGCGTGCAACTTAAAATTTAACAAAACCAACCTCTGAACCACGCTCAGGGTTTCATTCTGAGCGTTTTGATATATATATTGCTTACTTTCGAAAACGGGCCCCGACGGGTGCAGAGAAACGCGAGGGACTGGAACCAGATAAATGGCACGCAAACCGAGGTAGGATTTTAGCATTCCAAAAAGTCAGATTTTTCTCTCTTCTTGTGGCTGAGTATGAGTCACATCAAGAGAAAAAGTGGGCCCTTTTGTTCCACTCAAAATGGGACAAGTGGCAAGTGTTTTTTAAAAAAATAAAATAATAGGAAAAAGGAAAATCTTTCTCTCATAAAAAGCCACGTTCTCTCTCCTCACTCAACAAAAATTTCAGAAGCTCTTCTCACTCTCACGTTGCTTTTCTCTTCTTCTTCCTCTCTGATCGAGGCCGTACCCGAATCAAATAAACATGAAAATGAAGTAACTAGGAAGTGATCCTAGGTCGTTTCCCAACGAGCAATGATAAACCAAATGTTCATAATACACTTGCAGTAACAGTAACGATTGGGGGGGGGTTGTTTGTTTTGTGATTTAAATGATAGAACAAGTAAACTGGAATACGAAACTACTAATATTAAAAATGGGTTGTTTCCTCTGATTCAGAAGCCATTCTCTTATCCTGGGTTATGGAGAATTCGTCCCTAACAGTTAACCACTTAATCCAACCTTATTTCAATTTACTAAGCGAAAATCAACTTAGGGTTGTCAATACGTGATTAGGCAACACATACACCAGTTAGCCCTTCGTCCATTAAGCATGAACGCAAGTTAGGCTCAGAGGCAATTAATCGAACACGAAGCGGGCACTGATTAATGTTCACGAATTTGGGTTAACTGGTGAAGGGGAAACTGTCAGGAAGCCACATTATAAACGAAACCTCAAAGAGAGTTTGGCTTCGTCCTCAAAAGGAAACAACACCAGAAAATCTAGCCTTCCATAGATTCAAACAGAAAACGCAAATGAAACTAAAAGCAGAAACGTAAATGAAGCAGAAACGTAAATGAAGCAGAAACATAAATGAAAGTAGAAGAAGAAACAAGAACGAAATTGTTATTAGAAGCAGAAAATGGAAAATTGCATTAAGAACCAAACAGTAGCATTCAAGCAGAAAAACGTAAAACCTAAACAAAGCTCTGAATAATGAATAACATAACATAATTCTCTTGCATAAATCCCAAGGCTGTTATTGAAAAAGAGTCACTCAAAGTCACTGGACCATATTACAATACTCTGGCCCAAAACGAAATAAACACTAAACCACATAAAATAAAATTGTGAAATTTCCTAATTAGAAATTAACTAAGGTAAGCACTGCTTTATTTGCCCTCTTTAAGTCCACAACCAAAATCCGGATTAAGCCCAATGTTTTATTAATTCCTGAAATTAGATCAAAAACATCAAATTAGCTAAATGAGCCCAAATAATAAAACTGCCTAATTAATTGACAATTAAGACCAATCAGTAATTAAAATGGTGCAAAAAGGGTTTAGAAAATAGAAGAAAATGATGGCACATCACTCTCCATTGAAGCCTCCATCAAAGCTCCAAACTTTGTTCACTATTTCTACTCCAAATCGCAAAAGGAAGCCATTTTCGGAGTCGTGAAGCGCACCTCTACATTGTGGGACTTCAAATTTCAGGTTTGGGTAGACTTCTTCTCACATAAATTTCGTGGGTATTGGGTTTTTGGGATATATGATGGGTAGTTTTACTAGGTTTATGCCTTATGGTAGTTATTTGTGAAGGAATTTGTTGAAAGCATGTTAAACTTGTCATGTTTGATGTGAGCCAAATATACCCATTCTGTTTTAGGGTTTTATAATGATGCTTTGTGATGCTTGTGTGCTGAAATCGTTGGTAGAAAACTGGTAGAGGTGATGGGGAGAGTTAACCTAGGGTTGAATGTGAGAATGGTAGTGATGTGAGTGGAAAAGTGTGAGGTTTTGAGGGTTTGAAAAGCTAAATTTGGGGTTAGTGGTAATTGAAGGCTAAAGTGTGTTAATCCTAGTTTAAAATGTCATTTAGGACTTGGGGGAAAGCTTGGGCTGAGCAAAGGAGGAAAATGAGTGACCAAAGTGAAAGTAAGAGCCATTTCTAGGGTAAATTGGGTGTTGAGGAGTCAAATTTTGATTCGGTGGAGTTTTCATCGTAAAACCAGTTTGAGCAAGTTTAGATTAATGCTATAGACTTGTTTGAGATGAGAGTTTGCTCCAAAATTACCCCATTCTCATTTTCACTTCTCAAACCTTGAAAATCCACTAAATTGAGGGGATTTAGATACCTAGATTTTGAATTGCTTTGGTCTGAAGCTTGTCTTTGGTTTAGATATGATTTATACATGATTTAGGACTTGTAGGATCCAATTTGAGCAAAATTGGATGAGGGCAAGAGGGATTTCGAAATCTGCCCAATTTGTGCAGCAAAAAGCTGTCAAATTTTGTGCAGCAGAATTTGGCTCTTGTGCAGAAAATGTTTGTGTATTGTTGGTTGTGGAAATGGTAGTACATATTGGGTTCTGGACGTTTTATAGCAGATCCCAACGGTCAAAATGTACACTTATGTACTAGGGACCTCCAGTAAACTTTTCGAGTCGATCCAACGGTTAACGAATTGGAACGAAGAGAATGTTACTGGGGTATTTGAGTAGGGAAAGCTGTGGTATTGGAATGTGTTTTGGGCAAAGTTTTCTGCCTCTGCCCTGTTTTCTTGGTTTAGGATAGTTCATGATGTTTGGATATTGAATTGCTTGGATGTTGTGGAAGCTTGGAGGGGTTGATGGGGACCCGATGCTGAGAGGAACGAGGATAAGGGCTACGTGGGGGTACGTGAGCTTAGTTGAAGGTGGGCAACTGGGGATGGTGGGTTCATGTTTGATTTGTGAATGTGGGAGAGTTGATTTGCACCATCGCCCAATCGCCACCTAGTACCACATATGACGGGTACCCCATAACCCTACAAGCTTGAAGTGAGAAAGTGTGGAAGAGTCAGTCTTCCTACTTTTATTTGTTGACCACAGAGTGGTACCTGGAGATATGTCGCGGGGGTCAGGAGACCTTGGGGACGTCAGGTGGGGTGCTATTGCCCAAAACCAAGCTTGATCAATCCTGACCCAACCCGGGCATAGTCAGTCAGTGAGAACCTGTGACATACCTAAACAGGCGAGCTCCTGGCAGTCAACCAATAAAAGAACAAAGACCATAAAGCAAAGAGGCTTGTGTGGTGGCTGGCCAGCTATGGATCTTGAGTGATATCTGGAATATGGCCTCTGGTAATTGATTACCAAGGGTGTGTAATCGATTACAAGGCTTAAAAATGAAGACAGGAAGTTAAGATGGTCTCTGGTAATCGATTTCCAAGGGGGTGTAATCGATTACCAGGCCTAAAAATGGGGACAGGAAGTTGAGATGGCCTCTGGTAATCGATTACCAAGGGGTGTAATCGATTACAAGGCTTAGAAATGGAGACAATATGTTGAGGAGGCCTTTGGTAATCGATTACCAATACTGTGTAATCGATTACACAGAGTAACAGGCTACTGGTAATCGATTACCAGTTATGTGTAATCGATTACACAGTGTATATTGTAGGTTTCCATGTTCTGAAGCTGTGTAACTCGAGTTTGGCCTATGGTAATCGATTACCAATGCTGTGTAATCGATTACCAGAGATAAAAACCCTTGAGGCATACCTTTTAACTACATGTAGCGGTTATGAGACGCATTGTGTTGTTACTAGTAGTTAGATTTCTCGTGAAAGAGTCTACCCCCTTTCTTTTATTTCTTGTAGATCGCGATGGCAGCGCAATTAATCCATGACCGAGTGGAGATGGAGTGCCTAGAGGGAGTTTGGGAGACCCTCGAAGGCAATGCGAGGTGCCGATTCCGTGGCACGATTCAACTCACGGCTACTTCATTGGTACATCCAGAGGAACCCGCACGCACGCTTCAGCGAACTGTGGAGTGGATATTACCTACACCTACTCCATATCGACCAGTGGAGCCCGTCCAAGTGATAGAGGTGTCGTCATCTGAAGAAGACCCTGAGGAGGACCCAGAGGAGTTACCTCCTGAGCCTGCTGTGGATGCTCTTGACTTTCCAGAGGGTGATGAGGACCCACTTCCCGATGTGGATTCTCCAGAGGACGTCATGTCAGCATCTGAGGCAGACTTTACGGAGGAGAGCGTCCCTGGAGGGATAGCGACCAGTGGAGACTCTTCATCATAGTAGACGGCTCCTTAGACTAGGTTTACATACTTTTTGGGGGTGGGTGTATCTAGTACAGACTGTTAGGTTTACTCTTTTGGTTTTTGGATGGGTAGACCTATTGTATAGGAATTTGATGATTGTATATATGTGGCTGAAGCCACCACAGTGGATACCTTTGCTCTGGATGTCACTATGTATTTTGCAAACTCCCATATTTTGGACAGTTTTAGATGATGAATGTACTTATGTTTAATCTTGTTATTTGAAAAGAAAGCGTTAACAAACTTTATTTGAAAGAGAGTTCACCGACCGCATTTTATTTTATTATTTTTCACGTGACGACCTAAAGTAATGGCTGACATACTTTTCTTTTTGAAAGAGCAAAATAGTTTAGAGGTTATGAGTGATCAGAAAGAAATGACTCCGAATAGAGTTGTGAACTGGCCATTCAGGACTCTATAGTGATAATTTTCCTTCTGAACTTAATCACTGTGAAAAAGAGAGAGAAATAAAAAAGAAAAAGAAAAAAAAAATTCCCATGGTTTTTGCTATTTAAATCATTACTATTAAACCAGTCATTATTTAGGGACGCCACAGTATCAGAGCAGGTCGAACCTTTTGGCCAGTTTGTTATGTGCTTATCATATTCTGGTGTGCACTCTGTGTGGTTACTTATTAGTACTTTTGTTTAGCATGCTTAAATTATTATTTTGTATTTTCTTATGTATGATCAAATGAGACTTACTAATAATGCTTGCATGTGTCTTGCATCCTTAATGTTTGCTATACCATAAATCCACTGTTGTGTCATGAGTTATGAGACTGGCCATCTCTATAATTTGTGAAATGCGGTTCGGCATTATGGCAAGCCGTTAGGTGATGCAAGAAGCCTTGATACTTATGGGTAATGCCATAATGAGCCCTTATCTTCTTGCGTGTATTTGTTGTTAATAAACGTATTTCTATCTTGATGTGTGGATTAGTGTTGTGAAAACCTTTTGAACTATATATATGTCTTGGATGAGTGTGTCTTTCTTGATGTGTAAACGCATGACTACTTAACTCCCTTTATTTTGTGTGTAGTCGTGAATGTAGTAGTCGAAGTTTGTGATTCCTTAATACATCCTTATTAACTATTTAATTCTTACTTCTTATATGTACGTTGTATACTTATTATAAGAACCTTATAATTCTAGGTATGCTTGTAGTATGGTGTTTTGCCTTAATTGCATAGATAGTATGGTTGTTCGTGATTTCTTGTTCTTAGCATTGCTGATACTCTATAGTTCAAGGACTCGTATCGAGATATATTTCATAAAGAATACTCTTTTGACCGTACCTTCTGATTCTAGTGCAAACTATTCTTTGTGTTGCGTGCTTAAGTCAAGTAACTCGATTTCACTTGCAAGCTTGAGTATAATTCATTACTTGTGTTATGAGTCTACATCAAACAATTGGATTATTGATGTTTCTATCACAATCAAGTGATAGTTGATATCTCCATATGTGCGTACACTATGATTATGTTTTTGTTTCTAGAATTCATTTGGAATGTCTATTGTTGATTCTAAATGAGTGATCTCTCTTGATTTAAAAGTTACCATCTCCTAATCATTTAAGTGTTCATTTTGTTATGGGTTGCTCATATTCCAATCATGTCTAGTTAAACTGCTTGATAATCTATCTTTGTTACTTCTACTACAAATAAAGAGAGACTTCACCCATGACAATCACGTTAAGATGTTTTAAGAGGAAATACTTGAGTAGGCATGATCCTTGTTACCTGTAGATGAAAGTCAAACTTAGTAAGACGTGTACCTGTGTTCCTTGAGGATATGCTTAGTTACCACCTATGTGCGAGATTGAGAGTCTTGTAGGTGTGGTACCTCTAGAAACCTGTAACCGTAGTTCGTGAGAAATGTTAGGTAAAGAATTGTTTAAGAATATAAAGTAGTTAGAAAAGTTGTGAAGAATAGTTAAGAGGTTTAATGTGGAACCTTAAGAAGAGTGTAAGGTAGTTAGTAAGACATTAATTGTTAAGCATAGAAGGATTCAAGAGTGAGTGTTCTTGCGTAAGGTAGGTGACCTAAAAGATTATTGATGATAGTTGTATGATTAGCGAGATAAATATTAGTTCTTTTTACCTTAATATGGAAAAAGTTTGTGGATGCTTCAAGAAATACCTTAGTACCTATTGTGACCTTTATGTGTACCTGGTCATGTCATAATATGATTGATGTCCATGTGTGTTCGTGGAATGCGTGACAAGATCTCCCACCCTGAGTTAGCTCTTGTTGTGGTTTCGATGATTAGTGTTTAGTATGATTCCAATTAAGTTGAATTATTATGTGTATCATAAGGTTGTTATAGACCCTTGGGAATCATGTTTCGAGCAAAGAGTTTTGTTATGCATTTTAGTTAGATGAAGATGACCCTTAGAGTATGCTACATCTAGGTGAAAGATAACTACAAATCCTTCTTGGGCATAAGTTGTTTTGAGATGAAAGGAAACCTAATATTAAGATAAAATTCCCTTAACTAGTAGTCGAAACAAAAAGTTATTTTAGGATTCTTTGAATTAACCTTAATTCTTGTTGGAGATTACTCAAGTAAGTTTAAGTTTTCAGGTGAGATCCTTATAAGGAGTAAGCCATAAGTTCATAGAGAAGTCGACCACTGTAAACTGTTGAGTGCTATCTTAGCCGTGTAGGTCCTTATTGGAGTAGTAAAATATTTGAAATAATTTTTAAGTTTAGAGGAGTGCTTGTATGAGGACAAGTAGCGGACTAATTTTCCTCGATAACTCAATATTCATGAAAGGATTTATTGTACGTATGACCTAAAGTTTGTAGCCACGGTTTTCGCTTCCACACTTTAGAGGCATTACTGTTAGTTTGATACGTTGTGAGAACCTTAAGAGTTAAATCCGAGGTAGAAGATATGGGTAGAATTCTTAACAATCTTGTTGGAAGTTTAGTTTCAACCGTTAGAACTAGATTAGTAGTTGGAGCTTGAGTAGGAAACCCTTGGTATGACCAGTGTCCTAGTTATAGAGTTAGACATCGTAAAATACAATCAAAACCTCAACTTCAAGTGCGAAGTTATAGAGTGGCATGAGTATAAATGTGTCAAGATTACCTTAAGTTGAACAAGTTTACATAAGTGAGAAGTGGTTTGTTTGCTTATTCAATTAGCACCCAATAAGTACTAGGTAGCAAACCTTAGAGTGGAACTGTTGCAATTTCTTGAACCTAAGTGAGAGTTATGAGCTAAGTATACCAAAGTGAGAAAGATTGTGTTGAAGGAAGAGGCTTAGACCCGAGGATAGGCAAATCCTGTATTCTCGATAGCCATTTGGGGACTAGGATTGATAGAACGTGAGAGACTCGAAACTTATTTTGTTTTCCTTGAACTATCCAATGTTTGGAAAAAAGTTGACCATGTGGTCAGTCGCGTTATCTTGTGTATGTTTGTTTGTTTCAAATTGTCATCAGTGTCTCCCATGATATTATCCTACTCCAAATAGTATGCCATTCATATTCTATTATCGTTGAGATGTCACTCTTGCGATAAAACTTAACTCATGAAACACTATCATTGAGGGAACGAGGATCACCAGATTAATTGTCAAGTGTAGAAGACTCTTATGATCGAAGTCATGGAAAGGAGTTTCAACTCGGCACACAACTTGGTATTGAGAACTATATGTGTAATATCTTTTTCTTGATCTTTCGGCAAAGTTTCGGGGACAAAACTTCTTTTAAGGGGGGAAGAATTGTAACATCCCAATTTTCGTAAACTAATTCAAAAACGATTTTTATTTGTAAATAAATAGAGTTTTAGAAAAAAAAATGATGAGGTTTTATAATTAAATAAATAAGGGGAAATAACTTTATTAATTAAAATAATGGTTTGAGAGAAAATAAAAAGGGTATTTTATTATTCATTTGATGGAGAATAAAATAGATTTTCTTTTTTTTATAAAATAATAAAAATAAATAAATAGAGTAAATAATAAGTCGTGAATACCCCTAGCTATAAATAGAAAAATGCTACGTTAGTTATCAGACTGACTCCTCAGCTGCCTCCTTCGCGTCTCAATTTTGTTTTCCCTTCTCAACCTCTCTTTTCCCACAGACCACCAAACATGTCTCATAAAAATGACGATATCAGACTCATTCATCGTTGGATCGTCGTGAAATTTAAGAAACAGGTTCACAACTCAATTCTGAGCATTCTCACCATTGGGAATTTCAAAATCATGTATGGGCTTAGAGGAAAACCCTTCGCATTGTAGCCTTTTATTTTCCCACAGAAACCCAAAACTGTCTCGGTAAAACTATGATTCTAGATTTGTTAACCGTTGGATTGTAGTCAAATTTGGATATGTTGTTTGAAATTCAATTTCCCGCACTTTCACCGTTGGGATTTGCGTGATAATATTTGTGGAGGGAGAAAAAGGAACCGCATGAAGATAGTAAAAATGGAGGCTTCAATCCCTTCTCATTCTCTCTAACGTTTGGGAACCCTATCAGAGCAACTAGAGGAATCTCAGGAACTTGTTAGAGATGTCTCTATCGTTGTCGGAAGACACGTGAGTCTGCTTAGAGGTAAGGGATGGGTTATTCACAATTGGGGGTTAATTAGAACATGTGTAGGGATCCTTAGAGGATTAAATTGAGAAATTTATTAAATTGCAATTTTTCCTTTATGATTATAAATAAAATATTGATGTTCTGATGAGAATTGCTTGATAAATTGTGCTCTTGATATTTGTATATTTTGACCTATGATTTTGATATAGTTGTGTAATATTATTTGAGGGGTTTTAGTCCCCAGGTTGTGATAGTCTTTTGTATAAATTGTTATATTGAGGATATGAAATGTTGATTCAAATTGTGAGTATGTGGTGAATTGAACATGTGATGAATGGTTGAATACATGTATATTCAGATGTGTATTGTGTTGTGAGCTATGAATTGTGCAATCACACAACTGTAAGACCCTTTAAGGGCGACGAGTTTTGCGTGATGAGTATTGTGATGGGATCCATTGTACCCGACGTGTTTAATCACAAGCGCGACGAGTTAAAATGATTTTGAAAATAATTGAGTAGTTGTGTGTATCGCATAGTTTATAGGTAAAGTGAATATGATTCATGAGGTGTGATAACATGCTATTTTGAGATTATACCATTGTAATTGAGATCGAGTGTATGTGATAAACTGAGTATGCACGTGATTGAGATGTTCTGTGCATTGAGTTGTAACCTGTGGATTGTACAATCACACGACTATAAGACCCTTTAAGGGCGACGAGTTAATGCTAAGTCCCTTTAAGTGTGACAAGTTAATGCCAAGACCCTTTAAGGGCAATGAGTTAATGCTAAGACCCTTAAAGGGCGGCGAGTTAAAAATATTTGAGAACAATTGCGGAGTCGTGTGTTTTGTACAGTTCATAAATAGAGTCTGTGTGCTAAAATGTTTTCTGGGTTGAACTTGAATCAGGAGGGAGAGGCCCTGACGGACTCTTCGAAGTGTAGTCCTTGGGGGTCACCCGGTTTGAGTGCTCCTTTAAGCCTATGCTGATCTCATACGGTTGAAACATTCTCGCAAAACACTGTGACCCTGACTGGTCTCCCTATGATATTACCTAGTGAGAGTGACTTGACTTGCTGGTGTGTGGTTCGTCTTGTCATGAACTCCTAGGCGCCCGACGAGGTTTTTCACTGACATTGTACCACATTGCATACATGAGTGACTCTTAGTGTATCTTCTGCATAACACTTGTGTATTGTTCTATATTGATTGATTTGATGATATTGTGTTTTGACTATTGAGTATGCGAATGTTGTGAAAACGAATGAGACGTGTAGTGAAATAACGTGAATTATGCTCAAGTAAATTGTATTTTGTTATATAATATTTATACCTATGTGTTTTCCTATTTTTCACTATTAGTTAGGAATGTGATAACTCACTCCTTGTGCGTTGTTTGTGTTTGGATCCTGTGATGATCTTGAACTTTGTGTTCGGAGGAGCAGATGGCTAGGTGAAGTGCTTTAAGGAACCTTGTGCTGAAGGATGTTGAGACACAATGCTCTGATAGGATGTGACAGTGGGGCATAAGTTTTTATATTAATTGCATGATGTTAGTCTATTTTATTTTATCTCACTAATTTAACAAAATATTTTTGTAAATTTTGACAACCTTGTTTTGAGCCGAAATGATTTATTAATTATTTGAACAAGTTTTATTATGGGTTAGAAAAGTGAATGTGAACCTTTTACCCATTTGAATTTGGTTACCGATATTTTTATATATTTTATTTATTTACATATATGTCGGGGTAGAGGGTGTCACACGCAGTATTGCTGCAGGATTCCCGACATGAACAATAAGTGAATAGTATGGTGAATAGTAAGTGAGCATTGTTCCACCTATAAATACGTTCGCGGGCAGCTTATTTCATTCTCCTGCTCTTGCTGAATATCAGGAATTAAATTTCAAATCATTTCATTGTGTTAAGTGAGAATGGAGGCAACAACATTGTTATGGAAACAAGAATGTCACCGAGTTTCAAAGATACAAAACATGGTAAGTACCAATTAGATGATATTATAATCTTTTCTTGTCGTAACAATTAAAAAAATGTAACTTTTGTTTTACATGGACAACCCCCAGTAATCATTTCCTATTGTCATTCGATGCTCGCTCCTTATCCTTTAATTGAGCCATTGCCTTTTCATATTGGGTTTGCTGATGTGGCAAAATTACGCCACTTCAAAATTGATCATCATCTAGTGACTGCACTTGTTGAGCGATGGAGACCAGAGACACACACTTTTCATCTTTCTGTTGGAGAATGTACAATTATACTGGAGGATGCAACACTACAACTTGGCATAAGGGTCGATGGTAGGCCAATCACTGGTGCAACCTACTATGATTGGGAGGAAATGTGTGAACAATATTTGGGTGTTGTTTTGCCAAAGGGAGAAGTAGTAGTAGGCTCTACCATTAAGCTTAAGTGGTTGCAAGATAATATGCCACCGCTTCCCTTGGAACCGACACAACAACAGTTAGAAGCACATTGTAGAGCTTACATTTTATGGCTAATTGGTGGGGTATTAATGCTAGACAAGATGGGAAATCAGGTTCATTTGATGTACCTCATTGTCTTGGATAATCTTGACCGAGTCAGGCGGTATAGTTAGGGCTCTGTTTGTTTGGCAATGCTGTATAGAGACATGTGTAGGGCCATTGACCTTGATGCCAAAACCATGAGTAGTTGTGCGTCATTGTTGCAATCTTGGGCATGGTATTGCATGCCCTTCATTGCAGCAAGAGTTAATCGGACACCATCGTATCCATTGGTTACGAGGTAATATGAATCTCAAATTCATTGTTATATGATTAGCATAGTATCAATTAAATTAATAATTTTTAATTTATTAGATGGAGTGGCAGTGGATTAAGCTTTACTGGTACACCACATGGAGATGTCATTGGTTATAGAATGAGATTAGACCACATGACAGTTGAATAGGTAATAAATAAAGTGTGAGTTACATAAAAATAATGTTGAGTTTTGTGTTTTTAATAATTAATTAAATTATTCATGTTGTATTATTTTAGTTCTTATGGTATCCATATCTCCCTTTTTGGATGCTTTGGAGTCGATAGCTTTCATAGACTCCTCCATATGGATAGCCTGCACCCCTCTAATTTGTTTCTCAATAGTAGAATGGCACCAAGCAGATAGAGTTAAACTTCAGTTCCGCCTCCGACAAGACATACCAAATCCCCCAAGAAACATGGACAAACTTCAAAAAATCGAGATGCGAGGTCGAACTGACACAAATTGGGCGAAAAAACATGCAAAGTGGATCAGGTATTGGCAACAACGTCAATCAATGGTTTTACAGGGACAACCTATTATAGGGCATACAAAGCATTCTCAGGAATACATGGCGTGGTATCAAAGTAATACTATTATTTTTTTAAATATGCAATCGCCAATGAATTTTGAAACTGGGCAATCGTCAAGGGCAACAAACATCGTGCAACCAGAATGTAATCCTACATACACACCAATTCCCCCCATGACAGATTACATTCCACCCACATACACACCAATTTCCCCCATGACAGATTACGCTTTTCCTAGTACTTCGAACATGGACTACACTTCACTGATTGTCCAACCAGATGATTTCCTGAGCAATGTTTTTGGAACTGATTGTGGCACGCTAGCATCAGCTCGTGAATACATGCATAGCCTATAGAACAAAGTGGAACCAAGTTTCAATTTGATGTTTAGCCAAGATGTACAAGAGAATAGTCCATCACTGCATGACTTACCAGATGAACGCCCATGTTGAAATTCAGGACGTAACAGGAGACGCCCTCCATGTGGAACAGGACATCATTATGGGGATTAAGTAGTAAAATTTGTTGTATGATGAAAATATCATTATGCAATTAACTTATGTTGAACTTTTCGACTTATATTATCTTCATGCTCTTCTAATTTTACAATTTAATTGAGTACCCTCATGACAAACGAAAATGACAACTGAACAACATCATGCAAACACATCAAACAAATGCCAAATACATAATAAAAACTAACAAGTAATTAAAAGCAATACAACAACATATGTTAAATAGTTTATTCTAATTTCATGGAACTATTCAACTTCTGCTCCATCTCCGTCCAAATTAGGCCATTAACGTGAGACAGTGGTCGAGAAGTGAACTTCAACTCTAAGTTCCATACATATTACACTTTGCATGTTTGCTAATGTATTAAACATGCACCAAACATCTTCTTCATCAATAATTGGACATGCCGTATACTCAACATGTCCATTAATTTCGTGTATAGGACAACGATACCACATTGAAGTAATTGTGGAAGAAACATCAACATCTGTAATTGATGATTATATTACACTGGTTATGTCGGCCAACATCATCGTTGGATACAACAACATTGATCTTGTGTTGTCATTGGTGAAAATTGTGTTTCCAGTTGAATTGCGGGTGATCTCACCATTGACATAAATGAACACACAAATTGGGGTTGAACTCATTTTTCATGCACTATTCTTTTCTGGCTCGCTGACACTTTGATGTAACTGTGCAAATAATAAGGTGATATCATGCAATTAAATATAGAGGTAGGCATGCTTTGGAAGCTAGAGGCTTGACAATAAGATAGTCGTGTAAAGGGGTTTTGGAATCTCGAGGTGTTACAGTAAGGTTGTTGTTTTAATGGCAATTGGAATCATGAGGCATGACAATATCATTGTTTATTTTATGGCCTTTGGAATCTCGAGGCCTCACGTTCAGACAAAAGCCATGTGCAAGACAGTCTTGCATGCCAAGTATCATTGCATGTGACTGCATAGAGAACAACTGCACACAACCAACGGACCCTATGCGATCGATTAAAGGTGTTTTTTATTAATGTGGGCCTCCACACTGTAGACAAAGGATCAAGCTGAATGTTTTGATGATGCCAAAGGATTACATGAATCACATGCTTCTCAAAGATTTATTCAAGACAAAGATATTCAAGATGAATGATCAAGACAGTCTTTAGAGTCTTAGGAAAGGTATATTAAATAGGAAGGGAATTCCAATTGAAGTCGCAAAAGGTTTGGCCAAGAAATCTAAGTTAAAAAGTTTTTTTCAACAGATTTACTCTCTGGTGATAGATTACCAGAGGATGTAATCGATTACCAGTGGCCAAAAACGATTTACAACAGCTATTAAATTTGAATTCAAAATTTGAATTGTGTAATCGATTACACATATATGGTAATCTATTACCAGCAGTTATTGAACGTTTTTAATTCAAATTTTAAAGCTTGTAATCAATTACACACATACTGTAATCGATTACCAGAGAAGTTTTTCAGAAAATATTCTCAACAGTCACATCTTTTTACTTGATTCTTGAATGGCTGTCAAAGACCTATATATGTGTGACTTGGGACACGAATTTGCTAAGAGATTTTCAGAACAAAAAGGTCTTATCCTCTTAAAAAGAAAAATCGTTTTATCCTCTTACAAATTCCTTGGCTAAAACACTTGTGATTCAATAAGGAATTATTTGAGTGCTCAAATTGTTCAATCTATCTCTGTCAAGAGAGATTTCTTCTTTTCTTCTTCTTCATTCTGAAAAGGGATTAAGAGACCTAGGGTCTCTTGTTGTGAAAGAATTCTAAACACAAAGGAAGGGTTGTCCTTGTGTGTTTAGAACTTGTAAAAGGAATGTACAAGATAGTGGAACTCTCAAGCGGGTTGCTTGGGGACTGGACGTAGGCACAAGGGTGTGGCCGAACCAGTATAAATCTGAGTTTGCATTTTCTCTTCCCTTAAACTCCTTTATTTATTATTGTTTTATATTCATATTCAAATTGTTCTATTTGAATCAATATTTAAGAAATTCATTATTAAGGGAATTTATAACTTGAATAGAAAGTGAAATAGAATTTTAATTGGGGAAATAAGTTGTAATATCTTAATTCAACCCCCTTCTTAAGATATCTGAGGCCACTTGTCCAACAAGTGGTATCAGAGCTTCATTCTTGTATAAAGTTTAGAAGCTTCAAGAATTATGGCCTCATCAAAATACTTGTTTCCCGAGGGAAATTCTATAAATAGACCTCCCATCTTTAATGGAGTGGGTTACCACTACTGGAAAACCCGCATGCAAATCTTTATAGAGGCAATAGATTTAAATATTTGGGAAGCCATAGAACAAGGACCTTATGTTCCCTCTATAATAGCCGGAAGTGCAACAATAGAAAAACCTAGAGCAAATTGGACTGAGGAAGAAAGAAGATTAGTACAATATAATTTAAAGGCCAAAAATATTATTACATCTGCCTTAGGTATAGATGAATACTTTATGGTTTCAAATTGTAAAAGTGCTAAGGATATGTGGGATACACTACAAGTAACACATGAAGGCACAACAGATGTTAAAAGATCTAGGATAAACACTTTAACGCGTGAGTATGAACTTTTTAGGATGAATGTAAATGAAAGTATACAAGACATGCAAAAGAGGTTCACACACATAGTTAATCATCTTGCATCTCTAGGAAAAACTTTTCAAAATGAAGATCTAGTAAATAAAGTCTTAAGATGTCTTAATAGAGAATGGCAACCAAAAGTAACAGCCATCACAGAATCTCAAGATTTATCTAGTATGTCTCTTGCTACATTATTTGGAAAATTGCAGGAGCATGAAATGGAATTACTAAGATTAAATCAGCATGAAGAAACTGATAAGAAGAAGAAAGGAATCGCTCTTAAAGCCTCATCTGCAATCCAAGAAGACAGTGATAAAGAAGATTCAATTGATTTGGATAATGATGAAGATATTAGTCTGCTTGTAAAAAGATTCAACAAGTTTCTGAGAGTCAGAGGAAATCAAAAGCGACCCAATTTTAAACCTAAAAGAAGGACAAAAACTTCATCCTCTACTCTAAAATGCTTTGAGTGCAATCAACCTGGACATCTGAGGGTTGATTGTCCCATCTTCAAGAAAAAGATGGAGAAGTCTGAAAAGAAAAATATTAATGAAAAGAAATTGAAGAAAGCATACATTACATGGGATGAAAACGATATGGAATCTTCTGAAGATTCAGAAAATGAAGAAATAAATCTCTGCCTTATGGCAAAAAGTTATGAAAGTGATGAAGAGGTAACATCTTCAAACAATTTATCTATTTCTTTTGATGAATTGCAAGATGCATTTGCTGATTTGCATAAAGAGTCAATTAAACTTGCAAAGTTAGTTTCATCTTCAAAGAAAACAATTTCAAATTTAGAAAATGAAATTTTAAAATTAAACAAAGAATTAGATCATCTTAGAAATGAAGTCTCAATTTCTAAACCAAATGAAAAAGTTCATATCTCTACTATTTCTAACAAGAAAATGTCAGATTCTTGTAGTTGTTGTGAAAAGTATGAAAAAGAAATCAAAGAGTTGAAAAACTCACTTGCAAAATTTACTTATAGTAAAAATAATTTAGATGTCATATTAGGAAAACAAAGACATGTCTCTAATAAGGCTGGACTAGGATATAAATATGAAAAACAACAAAAATTTCATAAAAACTTCTCTACTTCCACACAAAAATATAATTCTAGTTCTATCACATGTTTTTACTGTGGAAGAAAAGGGCATGGCACATCTACATGCTATTTTAGAAGAAATTGTAACAATATTAAAATGATTTGGGTCCCAAAAGGATCCTTTATTCATACTAACACACAAGGACTCAATAAAGTTTAGGTACCTAAGTTACAACCTTGATTTTGTAGGAACCCTTGAGGAAAAAGTGGTACATAGATAGCGGATGCTCAAAACATATGACGGGAGACAAATCAAAATTCATACATATATCTCCCAAGAAAAGCGGACATGTAACTTAGGGTGACAACAACAAAGGTAGAATTCTTGGAGTTGGAAAAATAGGTACAAATGCTTCAACCTCTATTGAAAATGTTCTACTTGTTGAAGGTCTTAAACATAGTCTGCTTAGTGTGAGTCAATTATGTGACAAAGGCTATCTGGTATCATTTGATTCTCAAAAGTGTGTCATTGAACATAAACATGATATGAATATAAAGCATATAGGGTTTAGAGTCAACAATGTTTACATGATAGACTTAAGTCAAAAACTAGATAATAATCAATGTTTTCTTAAGATGATGATCCATGGTTGTGGCATAAACAGATTGCACATATAAACATGGAACACTTAAATAGATTAATATCAAAAGATTTAGTTGTTGGTTTGCCAAAACTAAGATTTGAAAAAGATAGGCTATGTGATGCATGCCAAAAGGGAAAACAAACTAGAGTTTCTTTCAAATCTAAAAACATTGTTTCAACTACTCAACCCTTACAATTACTTCATATGGATTTGTTTGGTCCTTCCAGAATCATGAGTTTTGGAGGAAGTTACTATGCTCTTGTTATAGTTGATGATTATTCAAGATACACACAGACTCTTTTTATCACTCATAAGAATGATGCATTTCAAGCATTTAGAAAACTTGCAAAAATCATTCAAAATAAGAAAAATCTAAAGATTATATCTATTAGGAGTGATCATGGGGGTAAGTTTGAAAATAAAGAATTTGAATTATTTTGTGATAAGCATGGGATTGAGCATAACTTTTCTGCACCAAGAACCCCTCAACAAAATGGTGTTGTTGAAAGGAAAAATAGATCTTTGGAAGAGATTGCTAGAACTTTATTAAATGATACTCCTCTTCCAAAATACTTTTGTGCTGAAGCCGTTAACACTGCATGCTACATTTTAAATAGGGCTTTAATAAGACCCATTTTAAAGAAAACTCCATATGAATTGTTCAATGGCAGAAAACCAAACATCTCACATCTTCATATCTTTGGTTGTAGATGTTTTGTATTGAATAATGGAAAAGATAACTTAGGAAAATTTGATGCTAAGTCAGATGAAGGTATTTTCCTTGGATATTCTCTGCATAGTAAAGCTTATAGAATATATAATAAAAGAAAAATGACAATTGAAGAGTCTATACATGTTTCCTTTGATGAGTCTAATGCCATTCTTCCAAGGAAGGATTTTTTAGATGATATTTCAGATTCCTTAGAAGATACACATATTCATGGAAATGACTCTAAAGAAAAAGACGAAGGAAGCAATGAGGATTCTCAAGATAATGGGGCTAGAGGAAATAATGAACTTCCAAGAGAATGGAAAGCCTCAAGAGATCATCCCCTCGACAACATTATTGGTGATATATCAAAAGGGGTAACAACTAGACATTCTCTTAAAGATTTATGCAATAATATGGCTTTTGTATCTATGATTGAACCTAAAAATATAAAAGAAGCCATAGTAGATGATAACTGGATAATTGCCATGCAAGAAGAACTGAATCAATTTGAAAGAAATAATGTGTGGAAACTAGTAGAAAAACCTGAAAATTATCCTGTCATAGGAACAAAATGGGTTTTTAGAAATAAATTAGATGAACATGGCATAATTATTAGAAATAAGGCTATGTTAGTAGCAAAAGGGTATAATCAAGAAGAGGGAATAGACTATGAAGAAACATATGCTCCAGTTGCAAGATTAGAAGCCATTAGAATGCTCTTAGCATATGCATCCATAATGAATTTTAAACTCTATCAAATGGATGTTAAAAGTGCTTTTCTAAATGGTTTAATTCAAGAAGAAGTATATGTTGAACAACCCCCAGGCTTTGAAATCCCGGATAAACCAAATCATGTTTATAAATTGCAAAAGGCTCTTTATGGTTTGGATCAAGCCCCTAGGGCGTGGTATGAACGCTTAAGCAATTTTCTTCTAGAAAAAGAATTCTCTAGAGGTAAAGTGGATACCACATTGTTCATAAAGAGAAAGCATAATGATATTTTGTTGGTTCAAATATATGTTGATGATATAATTTTTGGATCCACTAATGATTCATTGTGCAAGGAGTTTTCCCTTGATATGAAAAGTGAATTTGAAATGTCAATGATGGGAGAACTAAAGTACTTCCTGGGATTACAAATCAAGCAAACTCAAGAAGGTATATTCATCAATCAAGCCAAGTACTACAAGGAATTGATCAAAATATTTGGGATGGAAAGTGCAAAACACATGGCTACACCGATGAGCACTAGCTGTTACTTAGATAAAGATGAATCTGGTCAATCTATAGACATGAAACAATATCGAGGTATGATCGGATCTCTTCTCTATTTATCTGCTAGTAGACCTGATATTATGTTTAGTGTATGCATGTGTGCTAGGTTTCAATCCAACCCCAAACAATCACATTTGAGTGCAGTTAAGAGAATCATGAGATATCTATTAGGTACAATAAATTTAGGATTATGGTATCCTAAGAACTCAACATGTAACTTAATAGGATATTCTGATTCTGACTTTGCCGGATCTAAAACTAATAGAAAAAGCACAAGTGGAACTTGTCAATTCATTGGATCCGCTCTTGTCTCATGGCATAGTAAGAAACAAAACAGTGTTGCTTTATCCACTGCTGAAGCGGAATATATTTCTGCCGGCAGTTGTTGTGCACAGATTTTATGGATGAAGCAACAATTATCTGGCTATGGCATCCTTCTTAATCGTATACCAATTAGGTGTGATAATACTAGTGCCAAAAATCTATCCAAAAACCCTGTTCAACACTCTAGAACCAAACATATAGAAATTAGGCACCATTTTCTTAGAGATCATGCCCTAAAGGGAGATTGTATATTAGAGTTTGTTGATACAAAGAATCAGCTTGTTGATATCTTTACAAAACCTCTCCCAAAAGAAATATTCTTTTCAATAAGAAGAGAAATAGGCCTTTTAGACCTTAGTGATTTGGATAGGTAATTTTTTTATGAATGATTGATTGTGTTTTTGATTGAGTATGACGCTTGTGTTGTTTAATTTAATTTACTTTTTGTTAGTATAATTAATTATTAAGATAGTATAAGTTTTTAGACTTAGAAATAAGTTTTTCTTTTAGGAAAAGGCTATTTTTTGTTCTGGTAATCGATTACATGAATACTGTAATCGATTACACTAGAACAGATGGCCTGTAATCAATTACAGTATTCATGTAATCGATTACCAGTAGGCTGCCTCCTCCTGTAATCAATTACCATTACTTGTAATCGATTACCACGCGTCCTGCTCTATAAATATCACATTTTCCAGAAATCCCTGCGCAGCCCCTTTTCTCTCACGACGTTCCTCCATTCCCAAACCTCCAAATCTTCATATCTCACTCATTTCTCCATCAAATCAACTCCCGTAAATTGCAATCTTCTTCTTTTTCATTTTTCTTTTGATTTCACCGATTGAAATCTGCAAAAACTCCTTCAAATTGCAGAATCGTCAAAGAAACGAAAGGGTTCTTCCGCCTCCGCTTCGGCTTCAAGAGCTCATCTTTCTGGAGCCACTAGCGCATCCACAACACCAATTCCACCCTCATTGTCCTCTTCCCCATTGTTTTCTTCCGAAGAACAGCAGAAACGGTACTCAAATCTTTTCTCATCTCGTTCCATTATCGACCCTAAGTTTATTGATATGGAATTCTTTTCTGATGAAACCTTTGATTGCATTCAAGCCTTTCAGAACTTAGGTCTTATATCTTTTATGTCATTACAATTGCCTATTTATCCTGAATTGGTTAAAGCTTTTTATTGTAATCTTGAAATTCAGGACAACACTCTGATTTATGAGGTTTTTGGGATAAAAATGGTCATTGACCAGTCCCTTTTCCATGAGTTAACCAAATTAACTAGTGACAGTGTACCATTTGAAGGTACACTGAATGACGACTGAAAATTTGATTTCTCTGCACATGATGCCCGCCAGTTGGTTTGCACCAATAATGCGGATATGACCGGACGTCTTCTTGCCGGGTCATTGGCTTTTGAAAGCCGCATCCTTCACTATTTAATTGTGCATATTCTGCTTCCACTGTCTTCCAACCTTGCCCAGGTTTCTGAGGAAGATCTAATTATCATGTGGGCCTTTCATATAGGGCGTCAACTTGACTGGGCACACTTAGTCAGATATCGCAAGCATAAGGCATTGCGATTAAATGCTCCACTACCATATCCACAGCTTGTTACTCTCTTTCTTCGTCATTTTGGAATTCCTCTTGATTCCGAATCTTATATTCCAATCAAGAGATCCTTTTTAATTGGTGCTGCTGTGATTGCTTCTTTTGGTTACCGCAAAGAGAGTGATGGCTCTTGGGTCAAAAAGGGCGTTCCACCCGCTGATGATGAAGGCCACCTACCAGTTGAAGATAATTCCACTCTTCTTCAAAGGCTTATGGACAAGTTTGATGGACTTTAGAATTTTGTTGGTGACAAGTTTGATGCCATGGAATTGCAAGTTGACATGCGGTTCGATGCTATGGAATCAAGGATCACCAGAGTTGAAGAAGATGTCTCCTTCATCCGAACTTGCTTTGATCCACCACCACCGCCTCCTTCATCCTCTTAGATTATATGTTATTATTCTAACTTAGTTTTATTAGTGGTTAAGTATTATTAGTACTTTGTTTTATCGCCGTGTATTTGGCTTTTTGTTCTAGTTATCGTAGTCTTGCACTATTATTATAATTCTCGCTTTTGTTTTGGTTAATTATGACGCTGTATGGATTTATTTTGATTTAATGGTTGGCTTTGTTTGGATATTTATTATGTTAATGTTTGGATATTGATTGTTTTGCTCTAGTTCTTTTTGATGTTGCCAAAGGGGGAGAGAATTTGGGAGAGCACATATGGGTTAGAAATCAATTAGAAATTTATTAGAAATTTATCAATAACAAAAGTTAGGCATACATGCCAAAAGATAGGGGGAGTAAGGGTTGTGTGAACGTGCTACCATCTTGTGTATAGCTTGTCTTGATTTCAGGTATTGTCATCATCAAAAAGGGGGAGATTGTAGACAAAGGATCAAGCTGAATGTTTTGATGATGCGAAAGGATTACATGAATCACATGCTTCTCAAAGATTTATTCAAGACTAAGATATTCAAGATGAATGATCAAGACAGTCTTTAGAGTCTTAGGAAGGGTATATTAAATAGGAAGGGAATTCCAATTGAAGTCGCAAAAGGTTTGGCCAAGAAATCTAAGTTAAAAAGTTTTTTTCAACAGATTTACTCTCTGGTAATCGATTACCAGAGGATGTAATCGATTACCAGTGGCCAAAAACGATTTATAACAGCTATTAAATTTGAATTCAAAATTTGAACTGTGTAATCGATTACACATATATGGTAATCGATTACCAACAATTATTGAACCTTTTTAATTCAAATTTTAATGCTTGTAATCGATTACACACATACTGTAATCGATTACCAGAGAATATTCTCAACAGTCACATTTTTTTACTTGATTCTTGAATGGCTGTCAAAGGCCTATATATGTGTGACTTGGGACACGAATTTGCTAAGAGATTTTCAGAACAAAAAGGTCTTATCCTCTTAAAAAGCAAAATCGTTTTATCCTCTTACAAATTCCTTGGCTAAAACACTTGTGATTCAATAAGGAATTATTTGAGTGCTCAAATTGTTCAATCTATCTCTGTCAAGAGAGATTTCTTCTTTTCTTCTTCTTCATTCTGAAAAGGGATTAAGAGACCGAGGGTCTCTTGTTGTGAAAGAATTCTAAACACAAAGGAAGGGCTGTCCTTGTGTGTTTAGAACTTGTAAAAGGAATGTACAAGATAGTGGAACTCTCAAGCGGGTTGCTTGGGGACTGGACGTAGGCACAAGGGTGTGGCCGAACCAGTATAAATCTGAGTTTGCATTTTCTCTTCCCTTAAACTCCTTTATTTATTATTGTTTTATATTCATATTCAAATTGTTCTATTTGAATCAATATTTAAGAAATTCATTATTAAGGGAATTTATAACTTGAATAGAAAGTGAAATAGAATTTTAATTGGGGAAATAAGTTGTAATATCTTAACTCAACCCCCCCTTCTTAAGATATCTGAGGCCACTTGTCCAACACACACATTATCAGTGCATGTCGTTGAACAATGAATGCCTACACGCAACAAACAAAATCCCAATTAAGCTTAAGTGCCCATGCTTTGCATTTTTTTAATTTATGCCCAACACATTAATGATATTTGTTTCACATTTTTTCCATAGTTTGAACTTCAAAGAATCCAAAAAAAAATACCATGCATCAATTTCATGGACAACCACCTCAAAATAGGAGCACAAAATCATAAAAACTATGATTTGGACCCTTGCAATTATGCTTAAGTGCCCATGTTCTGCATTTTTAAAAATATGTCCAACACATTAATGATATGCGTGACACATTTTTTCCATAGTTTGAACGTCAAAGAATCCAATATATATATATATATATATATATATATATATATATATATATATATATATATATATATATCGTGCACCAGTTCCATGAACAACCACCTCAAAATAGGAGCACAAAATAAAAAAAACCTATGATTTGGTCCCTAGCAACTATGCTTAAGTGCTCATTTACCAGTTCATCTAAATGCACAGTTAACTAGTGACTCACCCAACTAGAAGCAAATTCTATAAATACCACTACAGCCAAAGACATTCATAGAACTTTCGAATATTCATCTCAACCCCTACCACAATGTGTCACCTAACTGCATATGTTTGTGTTTACTACAACGATCAAATCTACAACACTAATGAGGGCACCACCTTTGTTAGTAACAACACAAAAACTTTCATGGTCAACAAGGCCATAACCTTTACACAGTTGCTTGAACTTTTTCACCAAAAACTAAACATTGAACCACAACAACATATCCAATGTCTCCACTTTTGGGGCCCCATATTTGAGTTAGGACAATGTTATATGTACACATCTTTTATTCAACGAGATGATGCTGATGTTCGAAAAATGTTCAACATTTTTTACAACAACCCACTACTACCGCTTGTGGAGTTATTTGCCATAATCTATGACAATAATAACCCCACCAAGCATCCAACATGACTCAACCTCCAATCTTGAGGACCTATTAGATGAATATGAGAGTTATTGGGTCATAAACCATGGTATTGATATGGACTCCTCTTCCGGGCTCGAAGGAAGTAACATGTCTCCATCCCACGAAACAGTGGTTGTGAAGTATGAAATTCATAACACTTTGCAATTTGCACTAGACTGTTTAAAAAATTAAATGTCTCACCAACAAAACTGACATGAAATGGACAACTTAGAATCTCTTTTTTCACTCTGAAAATTATAATGGATGTCTGCTGCATCAGTTACCAGGGAAAAATCACGGTCCAAATTGACAACACTCTGCAATTCGCACACGTCTCTAAAAAATTAAATGCCTTACCAGCAAACCTGACATGAAATGGACAACTCAGAATCTCTTTTTTCACCATGAAAATTATAATGGACGTCTGCTACATCAATTACCAAGGAACAATCACAGTCCAAATTGACAACACTCTGCAATTTGCACACGTCTCTTAAAAATTAAATGTCTCACCAACAAAACTGACATGAAATGGACAAGTCAAAATCTCTTTTTTAACTCTGAAAGTGATAATGGACATCTGCTGCATTAGTTACCAGGGAAAAATCACAGTCCAAATTGACAACACTCTGCAATTTGCACACGTATCTAAAAAATTAAATGCCTCACCAGCAAAACTGACATGAAATGGACAAGTCAGAATCTCTTTTTTCACTCTAAAAGTTATAATGGACGTCTGCTGCAGTTACCAGGGAAAAATCAACATTGGATTCTAGAGAAGCCTTTAGTAGGAACACAATTCTAACCTTATGAGATTCCAATACACATTAGCGGGGCAAAATGCTCATACAACTATAAATAACACCAAACACCCTCAATACAATTGCACAATTTCACACAACTTACCTTCATAAACCAAATTCAATCTTAATACTATGGCATTCTTGGGAGAAACAAGCAATTAGACCATTGCTAACTCGAGATTAGCCTTCATTTTTCCTAATGGATCAATCACTCACAACCAAACTGGTATTTATTTTCAAAGTCCCACTCCAACACCAATGCGAGTTCCTAATGACTATTCTTTTGAGACACTTAAGAGTAGAATGCACAACACCCTTAAGCTAACCAACGATCAATTAGTGGATGAAATCTACTACCGACAATCATTTATAGATGCAGGTCAGCAATATTTTTTTCAATCTCTAAAATTGAAAAATGATGATGATGATGTTTATACAATGTTAATGTGCAATAAGCAATACTCGTGTGTTGGACCTATAGAATTATTATGTACCATCAATAGAACACTAGATGGTATACTCAACCTGCTTCAATCCCCTATGACTCCTACTCATGATGCAATTCTGCATTACAACGGGAAGTGAAAATTACCACGCCAAGGTGGGTTTTTGGGTTACTCTTTCAATGGAACAAATCCAATAAGATTTGACATTCCTTCGGGATGTAGCATGATCAAACTCAAGGATTTAATCAAGCAAGTGGCACCTATGGGGTTCTCCCTTATGGAATTCACGAATCACAGGTGGTAAGGAGATTGCTCTTTTGACAGCCAGGTCATGCTAAGTATTTAGAAAATTTAAACGAATATGAAATAAAAAAATTGAAAAATGATGAAGACGTGCTAAAGAATACATACATCATAACTAAAAAATTATACAATAATTTTCTCCAATTTTATCATTTTCCTTTATCTATATATATTTTTAAAAAATTTGAAAAAAATTAAAAAAACCATGTTGAGAATTCAAGTTTGGGGGATCCGAATTCTCAACACAAAATTGCAAAATTTTTTAAAAATCACAATGTAAATTCAGGTCCCCCCAACCCGAATTTACACTGTGAATAATAAAGTTGTATGTTGGGGTAAATAATGGGATGGGTTGTATATTTTGGTAATTTTATTTGTATATTTGGAAAAAATTTCGACTTTCACCTTTGTTGGAATCTTCAACCGCCAGACTGAGGACCAATTTTGTAAATGAGAATTATTAAGAATTCTATCAATCAGAAGCCTATATGCAAATCTAATAGAATAGATCCCATTTCTCTCAAAATTCCACAACCTGGTATCCTCAGAATCTAAGTTTATGAAAGGTACCTTTAGTACATGGTTAGTGTCTTCATCTTTCAACATTGGATTCACCATAGTAGTGTTCCATCCTCCTCCATCAAGACATATAAGATTGTGCACAGTAAGATTAGCCACTTCCTCATTAGAAACTGTTGTCACCTTTAAATTATCTCCATCTCGTAGCCAATGTTCTAACGAAACAGTTATTTGAGACCCATCCCCAATCCTCCACCTATTCCCTTTCTATAACATAACCTATGAGCTCCTGATGCTTTTCCAACAATAAGACAGGTTATGGCCAACCTCTACGTCCAAAAAGTTCCCCCAGGAAAATATTTAGATTTGAAGATACGGGTAACCAAAGCATCATCATTGTTCATGAATTTACAACCGAGCTTTCCTAGCAATGCCAAGTTATAGACATACAAATTCCTAAAACCCAATCCACCATCCTCCTTTCTCAGCGATAGTTTATCCCAACTCAACCATCTAATACACTTGTTATTACTCCCCGCCGCACCCCACCAAAAGGAATCCAGCATACGCTGCAACTCCTTGCACAATGAAACTGGGAACAAATATAAGAAGGCACCGCTTGGGCCACTGGCTTAATCAACACCTCCTTGCCTGCTAAGGAAAGATACTTTCCCCTCCAAGATAAGATTTTCTTCCCCATCTTTTTCTTGATGTAATTGAAAGTTGACCTCTTACTCTTCCCCGCAATGGTAGGAATCCCCATATATTTTCCTTCCCCCAAACAATGACGAATATCCAAGATATGCACAATAGAATCCCGTAAAGGAACCCCAACATTTCTACTAAATTATTTCAGACTCCACAAAATTGAGCAGCTACCCCGAGGCTTGGCCATAAGTCTGGAGAATCTCCTTCATTATAGTACTCTCCTTCTCAGATGCCTTAAAAAATAGTCATTGGGAAATAATAAGTGAGAGACTGAAAGAGCCTTCTTACATATTTGAATACCATGTAGATCCCTACTCAGGTCAGCCTAACGTATCTAGAGGCCTAAAGTGAATTTTAAAATGAGGTCCTTTTTAGTCTAATATTTTTTTGGGAACAAAAATGAGGTTATTTCTCAATCAATATTAAAGATAATCCATTCAATCTTTCTCGAGACATTGTTGATCTCAAACAAAATTTAATTAATTTTAGTTTTGAAAAACTTCTTTCCCCCGAAGTAACACCTACCAGAATTGTTAACATTATTCTATAAGCAATAAAAGCAATCGAACAAAAATCAATTCTTTTTATATAATTAAGTATTTTAATTGGTGTATCATTTTATACTAGTTCACTCTCTATTTCTAGAAAAGCTATTCCCATTATCTAATTCAATTTGAATTAGATATTCACTATGCACTTTAAATTCTTACAAGCAATGACAACCAATCTTAGTTCCCACCCAAAGAAAAAGACTAAGGTACCCAACCTTAGGGTCCTTTTTGAATAAGAGCCTAAGAGACACCTACCCTTAGCCCAAACTAGAAAATCCTATTCTAGCATGCCTTCAGAAATTCATGCATATGCTAACAACATGTAAAACACACGAAAAACAGAGTCAAGGAGAGACACAACCTAGTCATTCAAATGCAAAAACCTTTGCTTGATTGAATGGATCTCTTCTTGATCTCACAAGATGTTAACAACTCACTTTTTACCATGAATGCTTCAGAAAATGAAGCTAGAAGGTGTGAGTCACACAAAATTATTCTAAACACTTATTCTTCTCTCTTAAAAGTGAGAACACAAGGTGGTTATTTATAGAGAAAATAGTTATAACCACATGTAATCAATTTGTCGCAATGTGCCCTTTTGTGGAAAACGTCAGAAAAACCGAAGGAAACCGGTCAAAATGAAAATTCTAAGTTCGGGAGTTGTATTTACGTTTGAGGAAGGTATTAGCACCTCTCACGTTTGTCTCAAAGGACAACAACCTATTTTTTAGAATTGTGGAATTGTGTTATCTTAACTTTTATTTCTTTTTATTTTTTGAGGTCGACAAAAGCGGGGCTCTTGCTCCTACGTACCCTCCATCGAAGAGGAAATCAGACCTACGTAGTTCTTCCTAATGCGTGAATCAAGTGATTCTTTTTACTTGAAGGGTGATCATTTTAAGGCGTTGGACCTTAAAAATGATCCATTTTACTTGGTAAGAAACTGAAATGATAAATTTTCAAAACCCTATTTTTATGGACGAGCTTGACTAGGTGAGTTGATTTTAGCTTTAATTTCACTTTAGTTATTAGTCAATTCAATTAAGAATGAGAAATCCCAAAGAGAAAACGTCCGATTGATTTTTCGCTTTACTTTACTAAAAGGTATTTTTTGATTATTATATTATTATTTTACCTCTTTTTTGATTTCCACCGTGGTTACGGCACAACCGAACGGTCGGAATTCATTTTAACCGAAATTAACGGATGATACAATTCAAACGATCGGTGGAAATTTATTTTATTTTTAGATTAAGCGAGAAATGACTTAAATAAATGGCTTAAGCACGTCAAAATGGGGTATAAAAAGTAAGTGAAAACGAGAATAAAAATACATGAAACAAAATGTGGACCACCACGGGTACATAGAATGAATCGAAAAGCTTGGTTTGAGGTACTTACCCGTTGAAGACTGAAGAAAACGAAGAACGAACGATGAATCTTGAAGAACGGTCGAGAATTTTCACGTAATTACTCACGGAAACGTTACGGAAGCGCCTCGGCTTGGATTTTCTTCACGGAAATAATTTTCCTCAGCAATTTCGAGAGAGAGAGAGAAGTGCCAAGAAGGTTGAACCCCTTTCTTCTTCACTTCTCCCCCTATTTATAGCAAAATAGGGGAGAAGCTTGCCACCCAGCTCGCCCAGGCGAGCTCAGCTTGCCCAGGCGAGCAAGGTTGCTTCCTCCAGAAGCAACAGCCTTCTGGAGGAAGGATCTGGAAGGCCCAAGTGGGCCAGATTGCTATTTGCACCCCCCTTTTTACTAAATGCACCCCCTTCTATTTTTTTGGTAATTCTTTTTCCGTATCATTACGAAACTTTACGAATTTCGTAACGATACTTATTTTCCTTCCGCAAGGTTACGAATCCTTACGGATTACATATTTACTCTTTTTTAGCTTTCGAAGAAGTTACGGAAACTCACGGATTGCGCAAAAACACCTCTTTTCAACTTCCGCCACATTACGGAATTTCACGGATCGCGCAAGCCTGCTTCCTTTTGATTTCTGAGACGTCTCGGGACTTCATTTATTGTGCAACAAAGGACGCCAAGTATCTCAAAGCGGCTAACCAAAGGTTGCATGTCATCAAGTAATAATCCCCGGACGAAATTAGGGTATGACAGTTGCCCCTCTTTACTTACCTCTCATCGGAGATAAGAGGAAAGCAAAGATAGGACACTGATTTCGTCCATCCTGCCCTTTCTGTGATGACGACTCTCGTCTCTACTCCTTCTTTTTTCTTCTGCACAAAACAAAATACAAACAACAACAAGAACAACGAACATAATATACATATACACATATACACATATTTGGCAAAGGAACCGATCCGGAAAACAACAGAATAGCGTGTTTCCCAGTCACCAGAGGCTTCGCGCTTGATAATGGAGGACACATGAACAGCGCTAGGCAATGACATTCATGGGGCTTCGAAAAAGGGGGAGAATGGAGGATTGCCTTGAGGGTCCGCACTTAGGCAATCATGAAACACGGCTCCAAACTCGAAAGTGGAGGACACATGAACAGCACTAGGCAATAACATTCATGGGGCTCCGAAAAAAAAGGGGGAGAATGGAGGATTGCCTTGAGGGTCCTCACTTAGGCAATCATGAAACACAGCTCCAAACTCGAAAGTGGAGGACACATGAACAGCCCTAGGCAATAACATTCATGGGGCTCCGAAAAAGGGTGAGAATGGAGGATTGCCTTGAGGGTCCGCACTTAGGAAATCATGAAACTTAGCTCCAAACTCGAACCGAAAAAAAAAGGGGGAGAATGGAGGATTGCCTTGAGGGTCCGCACTTAGGCAATCATGAAACACAGCTCCAAACTCGAAAGTGGAGGACACATGAACAGCGCTAGGCAATAACATTCGCGAGAGCACCACATCTTAGAGAAACAACATACTTGTGCCAAGGGTAATCTTTCTTGTAACCGAGAATGAAGGGTAGGATGTCAACTTTTAGCTTTTAAATGAACATGCAGGGGAAACATCGGGTTAAGCTGAAAATAAATCACTCATAGTGTATAAAACTCACAAGGCAAGTGTTTTATCCTATTCCCAAACCATAACTGCACCATGACTTCATTTTGCACACGATTTCCTATCGAATCAAAGATCAAACGTACGATCACGGACCAATAGGATTTTCTCGAGGATAGTGTTTTTTGGAGAGGAAGCTGGGTGTTTCGATCTTTTCCTCTTTGTTCATATGGGGTGGGATATTGCCAGTCAAGAATGATTCTGAGTGGCAATCTGGCTTTGAAGAATTTCTGTGCTCTTTTTTTCATTGATCGAGAATTGCTTCTTTTCCCTTTTCACTTCTTTTCGATCTTTGATCGGGAATCCTTTTTTCCTTTCTTTTGTTCTTTTCTTTATTTTCATCTTTTTTCTTTCTTTCCATTTCTTCCTTTTCTTTCTTTTCACTTTTCCTTCCCCATCCCTTTCTTTGGGAAATTGGGTTTTAGCATTCTATTCGCTCTCCCTTGAGGAGATTCCGCTGTCCTTTGCTTCGGGGGAAAGAATGAGGATTCCTTTTTTACAGGCCAAGGTTCAAAAAGGTCTAAGGTTGTGTTTCAATGGGGTCTTTTATCATGGGAACCCAATCTTGATATCTGGGGCGAAACAAATTTGGGTGTCAAGGTGTCGGTCTCGGGCCGAACTCCCCTATCACTCCATAAGGCACGCGTGACAATGATGATTTGAAAACAACGTGCAAAATTAGTCATGGCTACAGCCAGGTGGGCCTTCAAGCATCCCGTTTATGGCATTGTGACACTACGGTTGGGAATTTATCCAGACAGACCCAACGTTTCCAAGTTATGTTCTTTCATTAGTTCAACACATTCATCCATTCTTATCTCGGTTTATTCTGGAAAATAAACTCTTAGCATCAGTCCCTTGTTTCTAGAAGATGCGTTTGCTCTTTACGAATGATTTATACTTCTTAACTATAACATGTCGACCTTCGCGGTCTTTCTTTCTTTTTACTTTTTGTATTATTTTTATATATATTCACTAAAATTATACACCTGTGGTCCTTTATGAGGAAAACCTTCCTTTGTACATCTATATTTTTATACATGACAAACTTTTTCAGTACACACATTAGAACTCTTCTCTTTACGTCACACGGCCTATATACAAACCTTATTTATATTCAAAGATTTTTTTATTTTTCCCAACACACACTTATAGTTCATGCAAAAGTTTCTTCATATACACTCGTTGCTCACACACACAAGAATTCCTTTCCACGCATCATTTACACACAAAAACCTTCTATACACATTTTCTTTTTACATACATGTATAGATAAAAACCTTTTTCTTTTCTTTATGAACATGACTTTTATTCACAACGCTTCTTTCTTTTTATTAGGATTTTTGGTTCATTTTATTTTTAGGACGACGTTCCTAAATGAAAAACTCTACACGGTTCCGGATTTTCAACAAACACTATTGACAACAATGAAACAAGTACCGACGTAACAACTCAAACGATATGTATGTACAAAACAAAAGTCAAAACATGAAACAAACGTTAGTCCCTTAGCCAAACAAAAATAAGATGATATATACTTAAGAAAAATGGAAACAAAAAGAAATATGGATCAAGGAATCTCCCAATCATGTGGCCCCGCTTCCTCTTAAGAAATCAAGTAAATCGGTCATCTCCTCGTCCTCGCGGGCCTCATCTGCCTCGTCGGGAGCCTCTGCTGGTGCCTCTCCTGCCCGAGCCTCAGGCCAATCTCCAGGCCATGCGACCTCTGCCCTGAACTGGTCCGGAGTAGGGCACAGAAAAGAAGTAAAGCCCTGGCTCTGCAGGTTGAGACTCATCTGATAAAGACAATCATGGGTCTGTACATGTGCCCGGTGGTTGGCCGCCTGCTGGCGAACCAAATGCCGCCAATACTGCTCCGTATCAAACGATCCGGCTGGACCGGCCTGATGAGGTGGCGGCGCGTTTGCGGCCTGCGGAGCATCCCCCTGGGCCTGTCTCTGCGTGCAATACTTCTCAATAAAAGCTCGGGTGATGGGCGGCCGAATCACCTTGCTAGGTGCGACAGGGACTCCGAACGATTGGCAGAGTCCTGTGATCAAGGCGGGAAATCCTAGGGCCCTGTTGGACTTATCCGGGTCCAGAGGGTGCCTGGTAGGCGCCATACCTGCAAATATATAGATGGCATCAGCGATTAACTGAGCCACGTGAATGCTCATCCGTGTCAGGATGGCATACACCAACTGACACTTCGGCAGGGGGAGGTCGGAATTATGATCGCTGGGCTGGATGTTGCTGAGCAGCAAAGTCATCCAGATCTGAGTCAGGGTGGTCATGTTGGTGCGCATGATCCGCACCCGTCTCCCGGCAGCAGTTCGGGCAAAATCTTGCCCCGGTATACATAGCAATTGGGCGATGGCCTCCTCATCGAACCTATCGGACCAGTTCCTTCTCTGGCTGTACTCGCACTCCTGACCCTCTTCCAGCACTAAAGGGTATCCCAGGAACTGGCCGATAGCATCTGCATCAAACGGGATCCACTGACCCCTCACCCAGGACCTCATATCTCGCACGCCCTCCTCTGTAGGCCAAGCATTGGCATAAAATTTGAGGACTATGTCTGGATCGAACTTGGCCATGGGGGTGACCAGTGATGCCCACCGCCGACGAACTATCTCTTCTTGGAAATCGGTATACTCATCGTCCCTGAGCTGGACGCGTCGCTCCCGGAGAAATGACCATCCCTTGATGGCCTTGAAGCGCTGCTGGTGTTCAGCGCTCCTAAAGCGATGACTGCATACTCGGGAGCGGAACTGGTTCCTTCGGCCGCTTTATCCTTCCTGGATCTCTTTGAGGCAAGTTTCCTCGGGGCCATCTCCTGCAAGAACAAACATTTGGAAGTTAGTTTTACAAGATAATGCTTATCTTTAACGCAAAAAATGTCGTGCTAATCCCTCTGATTTAGACCAAACTCATATGATCCATTCATGCACACGCGTATTTGTAGAAAATATCCTATTACTCATGTCAACATACAAGAACATCCAACATATTCTAATTGCCATACACCTATATACATTCTGAAAAAGAAAACACACTTTCATGCTCAAAGTGTGGCGTCAAACTTTACACCTAATTTATATCCTAAACATTTTGCCATCACAAACTACTTACATACATTTGAAGTACACCATACCAATTTTTATTGTTTCACTCATATTTATTTATATGCATACTGGAAAGCTAATTACATCCTGCACACATTTGCATTCAAAAGGGCATTCCATACTATCATACATTCATTTAGGAAAACAATTTATTCATACTTGGCGAGGAATTTTATGCCCCTTATATTTACACATATATCTACACACCATTGAAAAGCATTTCCCACGTTACTTAGGTGCAAAGTACCAATCATGGGGCAGCCCAAATTCTTACAAACAAGTCCCTATTTTCATGCTTTTCTAATTCTAAAACCAAATTTTGGGTCCCTAGTCATGAGTATGTTTTCTTGCATTGAAGCTTAAAAAGTTTGGGTTCCTAAGCTTGGGATTGCGTTTGGGCATCTATTTTGACTTTCCTATGCCGCCTCTACATACATAAAACAGCCCCACCATCCCAATTTTGCAAAAATCATATTCATATATCATTGGGGCATTTCACCGAGCACTTGGTGGGCGCACGTTTGGACACAAATTGCAAGAGAATGGGGACAATGCGGCATGCCCCATTGCTTCAGAATACAACATAGGCCTAAGGCCTTCTCATTCAAATCCTTAACTCAATAAATCAAGCATGGATTCAGATGCAAATTGCTTCACGAATTTTGCAAAAAATGAGCAACTAAAGCACCAAAACACATCAATGGAGAGCCAAATAACCAAGGGAAATTGCACTTACTTGTGGGGAGTGAATTAAAGCGTGAAAAGGGAAGCAGAAACTCAACAATGGAAGCTTGGGGGCTGCTGTTCTCGTAGTTCCCGTGAGCTTGGGGGTTTTTGAAGTGAGGGGGAAGAGTTTCGGGTGAAAAAAACGTTCCCCCTCCACCCCTTTATATTTTCGTACAGGGGTTGCTCGCCCAGGCGAGCTAACCTGTACTTTTTTTTTTAGGGGTGCATTAACCATGTCTCCCCCCTCTTATGGGTTAGCGTTTTGCCTAACTTGAGCCTACTTAAGTTAGAATTAGGTGCCGATTACTTATTTAAAACAAACAATAGTAAAAGAAACTGCAAACGCAAAAGATACTGGGCTGCCATGCAGCGAGGTTCTCTGCTTGTTTAGCGCCGGGAAGGGGTGGCGCTTGGTCGGTCGCGATCCTATCCTTCATTCGCTTCCATCCCTAAGTACCTGCAAGTAAGAGCCAAATGATATGCGACCAATTGTGACCGGTCTTCGTCTTACCTTGGTTGATTTCTGCCATTGACTTGTCTTGACTTTTGACCGTGGCCTGAGACAATTCTGCTCCTTGCTATCACAAGATATGCATGTGCATGTGCATGTATGAATGTTTCTAATGCGATGATTTTATTTTAGTGAAGGCTGGTTAGATTCAATTTTAAATAAGCGTTTGGGGCACCCCATACACCGAGCGAAGAGGGCTCAAGTTATAACAAATCTAAAACACAAGGTTTGAAACCAAAGGGAGGACAAAAACCTCGCCCATCTTTTCTTCTTTTAAAAGAACGAGACAAATACAGAGGAAGGGAATCCCTGGAGGAAACCAAGAAGAACAAAAACTCAGAATTAAAAGAAACTGCAACGGTCCCCTCGATTGCCCCAGACTTTAAGCGTAATATTGTTTAACTACATCAGAGTTCACGGGCGAACGCAATTCCTCGCCATCCATGTGGGTGAGTATCAGAGCACCCCCAGAAAAAGCTCTTTTCACCATGAAAGGTCCTTCATAATTCAGGGTCCACTTGCCTCGATTATCTTTAACAGCATGGGACATCTTCTTCAGCACGAGGTCCCCCTCGTTGAACTTGCGCGGGCGTACCTTCTTATCGAATGCGTTCTTTATCCTTCGTTGATACAAACGCCCATGGCTCATGGCGGCCAAACGCTTACCTTCAATAAGGTTAAGTTGGTCGTAGCGTGCTTGAGCCCATTCTGACTCTTCTAGGCCTGACTCCGCCATTATCCTCTGAGAAGGAACCTCTACCTCAAATGGGAGTACTGCCTCCATCCCATAAACCAAGGAATACGGCGTTGCCCCAGTAGAAGTTCGCACCGAGGTTCTGTATCTGTGTAGGGCGAAAGGTAACATCTCATGCCAATCTTTGTATGACACTGTCATCTTTTGAACAATCTTCTTAATATTCTTATTCGCAGCCTCTACAGCCCCATTCATCTTTGGCCGATAAGGGGTAGAGTTATGATGCTGAATCTTGAAGTCTTCGCACATCTCCTGCATCATCTTATTGTTCAGATTGGTGCCATTGTCAGTAATGATCTTCCTGGGGAGTCCGTATCGACAAATCAGCTCCTTCTTTATGAATCTAACTACCACATTCTTTGTGACATTAGTATAAGAAGCTGCTTCGACCCATTTGGTGAAGTAATCTATCGCCACAAGAATGAAGCGGTGACCATTCGACGCTTTGGGTTCGATGGCCCCAATGACATCTATTCCCCACATAGAAAAAGGCCAAGGGGCGGACATAACATTCAGAGGATGTGGCGGAACATTGACATTGTCCGCGTATGCCTGACATTTATGACATTTCCTGACATGAGCGCAGCAATCGCTTTCCATGGTGAGCCAATAATAACCGGCCCTGAGGATTTTTCTGGCCATAGCATGCCCATTGGCATGTGTCCCAAAGGAACCCTCGTGGATCTCCTCAATCATGAAGTTCGCCTCTTTGGCATCTACGCATCGTAGGAGGGTCATGTCGTGGTTTCGTTTGTATAGGATAGTACCACTTACAAAGAAACCAGTAGCCAATCTCCTCAACGTCCTTTTGTCATTGTCAGAAATCCCTGGTGGGTATTCTTTGTTCTCGACATACTGCTTGATGTTGAAATACCACGGTTTCCCATCCCGCTCTTCCTCTATTGCATAACAATATGCCGGCCTGCCTTGAGATTTGAATTCGATGTATGGCAGATCCCCGTGTGGGGCAAGTTGAAACATGGATGCCAGGGTGGCTAGAGCATCAGCCATTTGATTCTCTTCCCGAGGTATGTGGTGGAAGGAAATGTCGTCAAAGTACTTGGCTAACCTCAAGATGTGAGTTTGATAGGGTATCAACTTCGAATCCCTAGTTTCCCATTCTTCTTTCAACTGGCGTATCACCAAAGCTGAGTCTCCATACACCTTGAGTAGTTTTACATCAAAATCAATGGCCGCCTGAACCCCGAGGGTGCATGCTTCGTACTCGGCCATATTGTTGGTACAATCAAAACCTAGCCTAGCCGTGAAAGGAATACACTGATCATCCGGGGATACAAGGACCGCCCCTACTCCGTGGCCCAAAGCATTGGATGCCCCATCGAAGCAAACAATCCATTTGTTTATGTCTTCGTGCGTCCACTTCTCTTCAAACAGGGCCATGATATCTTCATCTGGGAACTCGGGGTGCATCGGTCGATAATCCTGGAGGGGTTGTTGGGCCAAATAATCCGCTAAGGCACTTCCTTTTACCGCTTTTTGGGTGACGTAAACGATATCGAATTCAGATAATAGTACCTGCCACCTAGCGATTCGTCCCGTGAGGGCCGGCTTTTCAAAGATGTATTTCACGGGATCCATTTTGGAAATAAGCCACGTGGTATGGCTGAGCATGTACTGCCTAAGCCGATGTGATGCCCATACCAGAGCACAACATGTCCTTTCCAGCATTGAGTAATTCATCTCACATGCGGTAAACTTCTTGCTCAGATAGTAGATGGCTTGCTCCTTTTTCCCAGAATCATCATGCTGACCCAACACGCACCCCATAGATTCGTCCAACACGGTCATGTACAGGAAAAGAGGCCTTCCTGTTACAGGTGGCATGAGCACCGGGGGATTTGCGAGACTCTGTTTGATCTTCTCGAGGGCCTCTTGGCAGTCACTGTTCCACAGGACCGCCTGGTTCTTACGTAGTAGCTTAAAAATGGGCTCACAGGCAGGGGTGAGTTGTAAGATAAATCTCGCGATATAATTTAACCTACCCAAAAACCCCCGAACCTGCTTTTCCGTGCGGGGTTCCGGCATTTCAAGGATGGCCTTCACTTTCTCGGGATCTATCTCTATCCTTTTCTGACTTACGATAAATCCTAGCAGCTTCCCCGACTTCACCCCAAAGGTGCATTTGGTTGGGTTTAGTTTTAGTTGGTATTTCCGCAACCTTCCAAATAGCTTACGCAGATTGACAAGGTGTTCGTCCTCAGTCCGAGACTTGGCAATCATGTCATCTACGTAGACCTCTATTTCCTTATGCATCATATCATGGAACCATGCCACCATGGCACGCTGATAGGTTGCCCCAACGTTTTTCAACCCGAAGGCCATCACTTTATAGCAGAATGTCCCCCATAGGGTGACGAAAGTGGTCTTCTCTACATCCTCGGGTGCCATCTTTATTTGATTATACCCCGAGAAACCATCCATAAATGAGAAAAGGGCGAATTTGGCTGTATTATCTACCAATATATCAATGTGTGGCAGGGGAAAATTGTCTTTAGGACTGGCTCGGTTCAAGTCCCGGTAGTCTACACACATTCAAACCTTGCCGTCCTTTTTCAGGACTGGGACAATGTTGGCCACCCACTCCGGGTACCGCGCCACAGCTAAGAATCCTGCATCAAGCTGCTTCCTTACTTCTTCTTTAATTTTTAAAGACATCTCGGGTTTCATTCTTTGTAACTTTTGCTTAACTGGAGAAGACCCAGGATTCAAAGGCAACTTATGCTGCACAATGTCGGAATCGAGACCTGGCATGTCTTGATATGACCACGTAAAGACATCTTGATACTCTTGAAGAAGGGTTATCAAGCCTTGAAGGATAGACGCGGTCATACCGGTTCCTACCTTTACTTCTTTCTTTTCCTCCGTGGTCCCCAAGTTTACCAATTCGGTTTCTTCTTGGTGAGGCTTCATTTCACGTTCTTCCTGAGCAACCAACCTCTCCAACTCTGATGACAGGATGTCCTCTTCCTCTTCCTCGTTTATCGTTTGGCTTATATCTCGATCGAAATCGATTGTCAAACCCTCGTTGTTAGGATCCTCAAAGAATCGACCCTCATATCTATACCAAACAAGGCAAAAGAAACAAAAAACATGCAAAATGATATGAGAAAGGGTGGTACTGCAAGAACAGATGAGACAAGATCTCTTTGTTTATTTAATAAGGTAGGTTTCACAAAACAAAAGAGAACGGAAATCTATAGGCTCTAATTACATTGAATCAGTGGTATAGACTTCTGACTGGTTTATCACGCGCCAGTTCCCCACTTGGGAATTGGGGTGGCATGGTTGCACAAAACTTGGTGGGTCTTGAGGGAACTCCTCTTCTATTGCGGCCACCTCCTCCTCGGACCCCATTCCAGCGCTGGTGAAACACTGGCTAATACGGTCGGGCCATACCCTATCCGCCCGAAATCTTGACGGCACGTTCCTCCTCCCCGACATCCAGGGTTCATACCCTAATCCATACTTGTATGGATTTCCCTTGATATCGACCACGTCGGCATTCCCGAGGCAGTCCTTGCCTAGACCCATTCCGGCTCAAATCCGTTCCTGAGCATAACACGTGCCACCATTATGGCCGTGTTGGAGAGAGAAGGTAGCGACGGACTTGGTTCCACTGAGGCGCAGCTCACCACCTCAAAGGATTGGAAAGCCATTTCCAATGATTCTTCCGCCGCTTCTACGTACAGTGCGGAGGAGGGGCAGCTCACTAACATATCCTCTTCACCCGACACTATCACTAAAAGTCCACCCACTGCGAACTTCAATTTCTGGTGAAGCATTGAAGGGACCACTCCCAGGGCATGAATCCACGGTCTTCCCAAGAGGCAGCTATAGGCGGGATTTATATCCATTACTTGAAACACCACATTGCAAGTGTGGGGGCCTATCTGAATGGGAATGTCGATTTCCCCCATTACTTCCCGCCGAGTACCATCAAAGGCTCGCACCACCATCGAGCTCGGTTTTAAACGTGACGCACTAAAAGGAAGCTTTTCCAAAGTGGTCTTCGGCATTACATTTAAACTCGATCCATTGTCGATAAGTACCTTTGCGACAACGTGGTCCATACATCTCACCGACACATGTAGAGCCTTGTTGTGTCCTCTCCCCTCAACGGGAATCTCTTCTTCCGCAAACACGATGTAGTTATTGGTGGTTATATGATTAACGATGCTTTCGAAACCCTCCACTGAGATACCATGTGCTACATGGGCATCGTTAAGGACCTTCATCAACAGCGCACGATGAGGCTCAGAGTTAATGAGTAGTTCAAGCAAGGAGATCCTTGCTGGAGTTTTATTTAGTTGCTCGACTACCTTAAACTCGCTTTGTTGGATGAGGCGGAGGAACTCATGGGCCTCTTCCAAAGTCACTGTTTTTCCTTGAAGTCCCTCTTTCTTTTCGGCCCTTCTTACCACTGGAGGATCTGCTACTTTCGAGGGGGTGGCTATATCTGTGAGCTCTTGGACCATGGGCGCTTTCCCTTTAGAGGGCAATTCCGCCGGGTGAGGGGAAGCGAACACCCGACCACTGCGGGTTACGCCACTGAGGCCGGTGATGTTGGTTACCTTAGCTGATAGGGAGTCAACTTTGGTTGCAACTCTTTCGCTGGATGCGGGAGGGGTATACTTCCACGGAACGACCTTATTACTTTGATATGCAAATGGCGTTGGTTTGGGCGCCGTCCGGGGGTATATGGGTGTGGAGCCAGTCCCTTTCCTAGTAAAACATATCACTAGGGCCTTGGGGGTTAAAGGAACCTTCTTCTCTTCCGACTGCATGCAAATTTGTGGTTCTTCCCTCCCTCCTATGGACACTTCAAGCTGCCCGCAATCCATGAGCCGCTGAAGCAATTTTTCCACCGCGGGACAGGTTTCTATTTCATGCGACTCCCAGAGGTGAAACAAACATTCATCCCTTTCGTCTCCACCATGGGAGACCATGCACGCCACTTGCAGTGATTGATAGATGAAGCGTCTAGAAGTAGCCACCTCTCCTAATCTCTTTGTCCGTGATGGCCCGTCCCCTTCGACGGCATTCACGCTAGCCCCTCCATGACTAGCTAGCGGGTTGGTTTTAACATTTGGACCTTGCTCCTGAAACGCTAGCCAGCCGGCACTAATCAGGTGCTGCACTTTATACTTGAACGGGATGCAGGAGTCAATATTGTGTCCGGGAACTCCACTATGGTACACACACTTGGCACCCGGGTCATACCACTTGGGGTAAGGTGGCTGGAGAACCTTCCCGGGTATGGCTACCACCAAATGATTCTCCAATAATGAAGGCCATAGCTTGGAGTATGCCATGGGAATAGGAGGGAAGTTGTCTTTCGGGTGCTGCGCATATTTATAGGTCGCGCCGGGGGCTGTATTATTAACTGGCCGGGGTGCGGCTGGAGCTGTGCGTTGGGCCGGCGCTCTTTCTGCTGCGGGTGGTCCTTTTACTTGAGTCGGGAGGGAGTTCCCGGCTCGGATTAAAAAATTTGGGGGATTGGGCTGGTATGAGCTTTGGATATTTTGGGGTGCTTTCATCCATGTTGGGGCGGTGGTGACTGCGTGGGCATCTCCTTCCTTTTTCCTCACGCCCACTACTGGGGCTCTTCTGTTGTTGTTGGGGGCCATATTGGCAGCATATTCGAACTTGCCTTTTCGTAGCCCGGATTCAATCCTTTCTCCGGCGAAGACGAGATCCGCAAAGTTAGCTGGCATGTAGCCTATCAGCTTTTCATAGTAGAACGTGGGTAACGTATCTACCATAATTATGATCATCTCCCTCTCCGTCATGGGCGGTACGACTTGGGCTGCGAGATCTCTCCATCTTTGGGCATATTCCTTAATGGACTCATGCTCTCGTTTAGTCATACCCTGAAGCTGGTTCCGATCGGGAGCCATGTCCGTATTGTACTGGTACTGCCTAATGAAGGCAGTTGCCAAGTCCTTCCATGATCAGATCTGGGAAGCTTCCAGATTGGTATACCATGCTACAGCTGCTCCGGCCAAGCTGTCTTGAAAGAAATGGACCAACAATTTCTCGTCCGCAGAATACGCCCCCATCTTTCGGCAATACATCCGAAGATGCCCCTTCGGACATGTCGTACCTTTGTATTTATCAAAGTCCAGTACTTTGAACTTGGGAGGGATGACGATGTTGGGCATGAGACATAAATCCGCTAAATCCGAGAATGGGTAATTGTCGAGGCCCTCGACTGCTCTCAACCTTTCTTCAAGCGCCTCAATCTTTCCCTTATCTTCCGCAAAGGAAACAGATTCTTTTACGGGTGTGGGTGAGGCCGGGGTATGACGGACTATGTTCGGTTGGGGTAGTTCATGCGGGGATGGATCTTTGAGGTGGAGCAGGGGGCCAAGATGGGTATCTCCTTCCCCATCGTCTTGCCCGGGATAGTCTTCATATGGTGGGAGTTGCCCCTCAAAAGTAGGGGCTTGGCTTAACTCTTCTGGGGTGGCACGGGGGGTGAAGTCCGGAGGCAGGCCATAAGGATAAGCTTGCGGACTATACCTTCGACCGAACACGGCCGTGTTTTTGTCTAGGCCCGGATTCGAGGCGGGCTGCAACACTGGCTCCGCTTCCCTAACTGTACTAGAGGCGGTTGCGGTGGCTTTATCCTCTATGGTTTTCTATAGTTTTAACATGACCTCCGAGTTGGAAGCCATTTGATCTTTTAAGGCCGATAGATCGGCCTTCATCTGTTCCTGCACGCCCTCTTCATTATCCATTTTTCTGGATCGAGTGTTATAGGGGTGCCTTGATGTTTTCTTAGTTATGATGAAATTCCCAAAGAAATAAACAACTGTGAGTATGCTACCAAAACATGAGTATGCAAATGGATGATCGGAGCACTTGGATCCACCCCAAGATTTTTAGATAACTAATGAGTCCAGAACTTCTCATTTTATAAAAAAAAAACAAAGCTTTCATCTAGCCAAGATTATACAAAGGTGTTACAAAAGAACCTAACGATTCCTAATTATATGGGCCATCAAATCTATCATGTGCTGACAGTAATTGATTAGCCCATGGATCTCCTCAGGGGCAGTACACACTTCGGCCATCGATTTTGCTTTGGCTAACAGACGTAGGAGGTCTTGACTTCCATTCAAAGTCAAGGCGAACCTATCCATCCACATAGTCGCTTCTTGATGCAACGCATCAATCACCCTCCCTCTTGCTTCTTTTTCGGCATACACTTGTGCAAAATCCTCCACTAGCTTTTGTTCATGGGCCATGGACTGGTTCAATTCTTCCTTGTATTGCCCTATGATAGCTAGCATGCTTTGCTTCGTGGCTTCCAAGTGTTGAGCCAAACTCCTTTTGGACCTCGCGCAAGCAACTAATTCTTCTTTTAAGATCATGCCATGCACCCGTGACCGATCTCTCTCCTCTCTTCGGAGCTTGAGCTCATTGTTACTACCCCACAATGCTCCTCGGAATTTCTCTCGGCCATATTCCTCCTTGCGGGCCCTTTTGGTTTCTTGTTCAAGGGCTTTTGCAGTGGCCGCGTTCTCCTCTTGTAACTCGGTGTACTCCTTCTGGATGTGTGTAGCAGCTGACTTGAACTTCTCCTTGGCGAGTCTCGCCTTCCCTAACTCTAACTTTAAAGCTCGGACTTCTTCATCTTCCTCCGGAGCTTCGAAGTTCTCCTCATCGATAACTTTCAATTTGGAGAGCCAATCTAACCCTCGTGCATGAATTCTTAGCCATCCATGATAACCTCCAATGACGCCATTTCGGATGCCCCTAAGCTCCTTGTCTTTCTTCAACGGACTCCTCCACGCCTTGTGGATTCTTTGTATAACCTTGAGACCTTGCGCGCCTAGATCCCTCACAGGGAAAGGCAAGAGACTTTCTTCGGTTGGCGCTCCCCTCATGGGATACCCTAGCTGTCTTATGGCGAGTGCGGGATTATAATTAATACAACCCCTAGTCCCTATCAATGGAACATTAGGGTAGTCCCCACACGAGAAGATAACTCTTTCCTTGCCTTCCTTCCAACGAGGAAACCAATTGATCGTGCTGCCCCCTATCCCAGCCAAATGTTGGTCCCAATTGACTCTTCCTTTTTCGGCGCATGAGCGATAGCTTTGAAGCGGACACGGGTGTCTCGTGTCTTGTCAGAATAGGTGTGAAATCAACCATACACAGAGAGCGGGTAAACAACAGGCAATCCGCGCACTATTTTTCTCACACCTCCGGTCAAAGGTGTCAAACAAATCTGCCAAGATAGCCACCACTGGACTTTCCTTGCTATGGTGATATGCGAGGAAAGCATCAATGGCGGCTAAGTCTACCAAACCGTCGACGTTTGGGAAGAGGACAACCCCAAAAATCAGCAAGGCTAAAATATCTGCAAACGGGCCCCACTTCTCTTGGCTCGCCATATCCCTTGCCTTTCCTTCCAAGTATTTCCGAGGCAAGCCCACTACGCCGTTCCAAGTTTGCTTCGTGCGATCCAACTCCTTTGCTGAATCCCCAACCACAGCCGCAATCTTGCTCAAGGAAGGAAGAAAACTGGAGAAGAGATATGGTTTCCTCCCCCCTACAGGAGATCCTAATATTTCCTCAAACTCTTCAATAGTTGGGACCATTTGGAAGTCCCCAAACGTGAAACACCTCAACGGCTGGTCATAGTATTGGGCGAGGGATACGACAGCTTCCGTAAATACCTCCGCTGCGGCCAAATATAGAATCTTCTCGTACACTTTGCGGAAGGCTTGCCTTTGGAGAGGTCCCATCAATCGTCCCAATTCCTTGAGGCTAGTGACATCTAGACCTTTAACCTTGACTTGATAAAACCTTTTGCCGTTTTGATTTGTCCCCATCATTTACCTAAAAAAGGGGTGGATCAAGACTCCGACATGAATGATGCAATGCGTATGCATGAAACAGAAAGAAAACAACACAAAGGGGTAATTCACACATACGAGACCGCAGAGATCCAATTTTAATGCTACGTTTGGGCATGATGGCGCCTCAACGTAGCATTTAAAAGGGTTACGTATTACTCTAAAGAAACCAAACACTACTAGCAAAAAACTATGAACACTATTTATCAAAAGATGCATGAGAACAAATGGCGCGGAGTGTGTTTGCTCTTTGCCCCTATTTGGGAACCTATAGGATAATATCTAGGGGTCTCTAATAACTACTCCCCAATAATTCATAACTCACACGGCTGTTTTCTAGAGGTATCATCACTCAAGATAATAATATTGTGGCGGTATGGAATACCAGCGACAACCATTATAAAGAGAGAAAGCTCTAGACGAGGTTTCACTATTATCAAGCAAGTCGGAGACCTAGCATGATGATAGATTCACCTCCACTCCTTAAATTCCCATGAACCCGGGTGTAGGGCCCCTTTTTTACTCAAACCCGTGGGTGCTTAGAATGCAGTGTAAATAATGTGAAATAGACAACAGTTATTTACATTTTACACAGTTCAATAAAAGCACACACAAAGTTTCACAATTCCACAATTCCTAAAATAGGCCTAACTCACAAAAATCAATCCCCAGTGGAGTCGCCAACTGTCGCAACGTGCCCTTTTGCGGGCGAGCGAAGGCGAGGCTCACGGGTACGCTTTCCAAAGGAGAAAAGATGCGCGGAGTCGCCACCAACGTTTATTTGTGGAAAACGTCGGAAAAACCGAAGGAAACCGGTCAAAATGAAAATTCTAAGTTCGGGAGTTGTATTTACGTTTGAGGAAGGTATTAGCACCTCTCACATTTGTCTCAAAGGACAACAGCCTATTTTTTAGAATTGTGGAATTATGTTATCTTAACTTTTATTTCTTTTTATTTTTTGAGGTCGACAAAAGCGGGGCTCTTGCTCCTACGTACCCTCCATCGAAGAGGAAATCAGACCTACGTAGTTCTTCCTAATGCGTGAATCAAGTGATTCTTTTTACTTGAAGGGTGATCATTTTAAGGCATTGGACCTTAAAAATGATCCATTTTACTTGGTAAGAAACTGAAATGATAAATTTTCAAAACCCTATTTTTGTGGACGAGCTTGACTAGGTGAGTTGATTTTAGCCTTAATTTCACTTTAGTTATTAGTCAATTCAATTAAGAATGAGAAATCCCAAAGAGAAAACGTCCGATTGATTTTTCGCTTTACTTTACTAAAAGGTATTTTTTATTATTATATTATTATTTTACCTCTTTTTTGATTTCCAACGTGTTTACGGCACGACCGAACGATCGGAATTCATTTTAACCGAAATTAACGGATGATACAATTCAAACGATCGGTGGAAATTTATTTTATTTTTAGATTAAGCGAGAAATGACTTAAATAAATGGCTTAAGCACATCAAAAGGGGGTATAAAAAGTAAGTGAAAACGAGAATAAAAATACATGAAACAAAATGTGGACCACCACGGGTACATAGAATGAATCGAAAAGCTTGGTTTGAGGTACTTAGCCGTTGAAGACTGAAGAAAATGAAGAACGAACGATGAATTTGAAGAACGGTCGAGAATCTTCGCATAATTACTCACGGAAACGTTACGGAAGCGCCTCGGCTTGGATTTTCTTCACGGAAATAATTTTCCTCAGCAATTTCGAGAGAGAGAGAGAAGTGCCAAGAAGGCTGAACCCCTTTCTTCTTCACTTCTCCCCCTATTTATAGCAAAATAGGGGAGAAGCTTGCCACCCAGCTCGCCCAGGCGAGCAAGGTTGCTTCCTTCAGAAGCAACAGCCTTCTGGAGGAAGGATCTGGAAGGCCCAAGTGGGCCAGATTGCTATTTGCACCCCCCTTTTTACTAAATGCACGCCCTTCAATTTTTTTGGTAATTCTTTTTCCGTAACGTTACGAAACTTTACGAATTTCGTAACGATACTTATTTTCCTTCCGCAAGGTTACGAATCCTTACGGATTACGTATTTACTCTTTTTTAGCTTTCGAAGAAGTTACGGAAACTCACGGATTGCGCAAAAACACCTCTTTTCGACTTCCGCCACATTACGGAATTTCACGGATCGCGCAAGCCTGCTTCCTTTTGATTTCTGAGACGTCTCGGGACTTCATTTATTGTGCAACAAAGGATGCCAAGTATCTCAAAGCGGCTAACCAAAGGTTGCATGTCATCAAGTAATAATCCCCGGATGAAATTAGGGTATGACACAATTAAATCGCCAATTTAATCGATTATTTCGAAGAAGTAATCGATTAGATTATCATTTTAATCAATTAAAGTATTCTTCCCAACACCTGGAAAGCTTTGAAGAACAATGTAACCGATTGGATTCTTGATGTAATAGATTAAAGTGTCCTTGGTCACTTTTAGGAACACTTTCAAGAACAAAGTAATCGATTATGATCACCTAGTAATCGATTAAAGTAGAGACTTATGAAAAACCAGACATGGTCTCAATTGAACGATGTAATAAATTATGTATAATTGGTAATCGATTAAACCAAAATTAGAATCTCTCTGCATGCTTCAAACAACTTGTTTAATCAATTACGAATAGTCTGGTAATCGATTAAAATAGAGAGTTTTATGCATTGAAGAAGTTTCTAACTTCAAAAACAATCTTCCTACCTCTACATGATGAAGCATGATGTACATATGGAAAGATAGAGACTAAGATGCAACAATCAATACAAATACCACTTCAAAGAGTTGGGCATGTAAAAAGACAAAACTTCTTCAAGCTCCAAAGCTTAATCTTCATCTTGCTTCCCCTATCTCTAACAATATCCCCCTTTTTGGCTTTGATGATGCCAAACTTGAATTGTCATTTGAGTGCATTTGGAGAGTCTTGAGAGTAAAGACTTCTCTTGAAAAAGAACTTGAAAGTATCTGAGCACTAAGAGAAGTGTCAAATCATATTTCATCATCATCATACAATTGAGTAAGTATGCAATGTAATGTTACTTCCTAATGCAACGTTTGTCGCCTTTTTGGCACAACAAGGCCAAAAAGTTATAGCTACATAAAAGAAAACAAATATAGTATTTGCAATGGGAAAATAACACAACATTTCATTCATAGAATAACCTTTACAATTTAGTCAGTACAACCATTATGAGAAAACATAACTACTTAATCAAACATCACATAACAAGTGATCAAAGACACAGAAAAATAATTAAACATAATCATAAAGGACAACCAAACAACTGAAACATGCACTTAAAATATAACTAAGCTTCATCCTCATTAGGGTTAAGGAGGTTGCTAAGGACCTAGTCTCAATGTTTTCCAACCGGGTAGTTGTATTCTCTAAATAACTATGAACTTCAGCTGAGTGCTCTTGATGGAGGTGAAACATAACGTCCATCTTCTGAATCATAAGAGACTTAAAAGGACTACATTAATGTGCAGGCTCTTGTGGAGCTTCAACTTCAACATCTTTTTCCATCTCGTCAATGTTTCCAGCTGCAGGCTCTCCAGTCATTATCCATTCATGATCAACAAACCTCATTCCAAGCTACTTGAGATGCCTTTCGGTAATCTCATTGGAGGCTTTAGTAAAGTCCACAATCTCAATAGAGACATTAACCTTGAAATAGTCAATGAATCTTGACACGAGCACAACATAAGGAAATTCATAATCCAACAGATGATGACACTTCAACATAATCTTCAATCAACAATACCCAATTCATCTTGATACATGATTTCAACCCATAAACTATTTATAAATCATCATCCATTACTTGTGCATGATTGCTCGACCTAGATGTGAGAATGTAGGTGATGAGGTATACTAACATTTTGTCCTCTACAGCCAGTCCACCAATGCCTAAGTGATTCCTCAAGTTCCTAGCCGGGTCAAGAAGCATTCCCCTATAGGTTTGCATCTTGTTGTACCCATCACGCGTTTCATCGAACTTGCTAACTCCACCCATGTCCAGACCGACTACTTCTTTCCACACAACAACATCAATGCCCATATCTACTACATTAACAGTTGTCATACCCTAATTTCGTCCGGGGATTATTACTTGATGACATGCAATAAATGAAGTCTCGAGACGTCTCAGAAATCCAAAAGGAAGCAGGCTTGCGTAATCCGTGAAATTCCGTAATGTGGCGGAAATCGAAAAGAGATGTTTTTGCGCAATCCGTGAGTTTCCGTAACTTCTTTGAAAGCCAAAAAAGAGTAAATACATAATCCGTAAGGAATCGTAACCTTGCGGAAGGAAAATAAGTATCGTTACGAAATTCGTAAAGTTTCGTAACGTTATGGAAAAAGAATTACAAAAAAAATAGAAAAGGGGGGTGCATTTAGTAAAAAGGGGGGGTGTAAATAGCAACCAGGCCCACTTAGGCCCTCCCGAAGATTCCTCCAGAAGGCTGTTGCTTCTGGAGGAAGCAACCTTGCTCACCTGGGCGAGCTGGGCGGCAAGCTTCTCCCCTATTTTGCTATAAATAGGGGAAGAAGTAAAGAAGAAAAGGGTTCAGCCCCTTAGGCATTTCTCTCTCTCTCGAATTTGCTGAGGAAAATTATTTACGTGAAGAAAATCCAAGCCGAGGCGCTTCCGTAACGTTTCCGTGAGTAATTACGCGAAGATTCTCGACCGTTCTTCAAGATTCATCGTTCGTTCTTCGTTTTCTTCAGTCTTCAACGGGTAAGTACCTCAAACCAAGCTTTTCAATTTATTCTATGTACCCGTGGTGGTCCACATTTTGTTGCATGTATTTTTATTCTTGTTTTCGTCTACTTTTTATACCCCCTTTTGACGTACTTAAGCCATTTGTTTAAGTCATTTCTCGCTTAATCTAAAAATAAAATAAATTTCCACCGAACATTTGAATTGTATCATCTGTTAATTTTGGTTAAAATGAATTCCGACCATTCGGTCGTGCCGTAACCCCGTTGGAAATCAAAAAAGAGGTAAAATAATAATATAATAATCAAAAAATACCTTTTAGTAAAATAAAAGCGTAAGATCAATCAGACATTTTCTCTTTGGGACTTCTCATTTTTAATTGAATTGACTAATAACTAAAGTGAAACTAAGGCTAAAATCAACTTGCCTAGTCAAGCTCGTCCACAAAAATAGGTTTTTTGAAAGTTTATCATGTCAGTTTCTTACTAAGTAAAAAAGGATCATTTTTAAGGTCCAACGCCTTAAAATGATCACCCCTCAAGTAAAAAGAATCACTTGATTCATGCATAAGAAAGAACTACGTAGGTTTGATTTCCTCTCCAAAGGAGGGTACGTAGGAGCAAAAGCCCCGCTTTTGTCGACCTCAAAAAATAAAAAAGAAATAAAAGTTAAGATAACACAATTCCACAATTCTAAAAAATAGGTTGTTGTCCTTCGAGACAAACGTAAGAGGTGCTAATACCTTCCTCAAGCGTAAATACAACTCCCGAACTTAGAATTTTCATTTTGACCGGTTTCCTTCGGTTTTTCCGACGTTTTCCACAAATAAACGTTGGTGGCGACTCCGCGCATCATTCCTCCTTTGGAAAGCGCACCTGTGAGCCTCACCCTCGCTCGGCCGCGAAGGGCACGTTGCGACAGTTGGCGACTCCACTGGGGACCTTTTTGTGAGTTAGGCCTATTTTAGGAATTGTGGAATTGTGAAACTTCGTGTGTGCATTTGTTGAACTGTGTAAAATGTAAATAACTGTTTTTTATTTCGCATTCTTTACACTGCATTCTAAGCACCCACGGGTTTGAGTAAAAAAGGGGCCCTACACCCGGGTTCATGAGAATTTAAGGAGTGGAGGTGAATCTATCATCATGCTAGGTCTCCGACTTGCTTGATAATAGTGAAACCTCGTCTAGAGCTTTCTCTCTTTATAATGTGTTGTCGCTGGTATTCCATACCGCCACAATATTGTTATCTTGAGTGATGATACCTCTAGAAAACAGCCGTGTGAGTTATGAATTGTTGGGGAGTAGTTATTAGAGACCCCTAGATATTGTCCTAGGTTCCCAAATAGGGGCAAAGAGCAAACATGCTCCGCGCCATTCGTTCTCATGCATTTTTTTTGTAAAATAGCACTAGTTTATAGTTTTGCCAGTGATGTTGTTTTCTTTGGAGTGATACGTAACCTTTTTAAATGCTATGTTGAGGCGCCATCATGCCCAAAATGTAGCATTAAAATTGGATCTCTGCGGTCTCGTATGTGTGAATTACCCCTTTTGTGTTGTTTTCTTTCCGTTTCATGCATATGCATTGCATCATTCATGTCGGAGTCTTGATCCACCCCTTTTTTTAGGTAAAATGATGGGGACAAATCAAAACGGCAAAAGGTTTTATCAAGTCAAGGTTAAAGGTCTAGATGTCACTAGCCTCAAGGAATTGGGACGATTGATGGGACCCCTCCAAAGGCAAGCCTTCCGCAAAGTTTATGGGAAGATTCTAGATTTGACCGTGGCGGAGGTATTTACGGAAGCCGTCGTATCCCTCACCCAATACTACGACCAGCCGTTGAGGTGTTTCACGTTTGGGGACTTCCAAATGGTGCCAACTATTGAGGAGTTTGAAGAGATATTAGGATGCCCTCTCGGGGGGAGAAAACCGTATCTTTTCTCCGGCTTTCTTCCTTCCTTGAGCAAGGTTGCGGCTGTGATTGGAGATTCAGCAAAAGAGTTGGATCGCATAAAGCAAATTTGGAACGGCGTAGTGGGCCTGCCTCGGAAATACTTGGAAGACAAGGCAAGGGATATGGCGAGCCAAGAGAAGTGGGGCCCGTTTGCGGATGTTTTAGCTTTGCTGATTTTAGGGGTTGTCCTCTTTCCGAACGTTGACGGCTTGGTAGACTTAGCCGCCATTGATGCTTTCCTCGCATATCACCATAGCAAGGAAAGTCCAGTGGTGGCTATCTTGGCAGATTTGTTCGACACCTTTGACCGGAGGTGCGAGAAAAACAGTGCACGGATTGTCTGTTGTTTACCCGCTCTCTGTGTATGGTTGATTTCACACCTATTCCGACAAGACACGAGACACCCGTGTCCGCTTCAAAGCTATCGTTCGTGCGCCGAAAAAGGAAGAGTCGTTTGGGACCAACATTTGGCTGGGATAGGGGGCAGCACGATCAATTGGTTTCCTCGTTGGAAGGAAGGCAAGGAAGGAGTTCTTTTCTTGTGTGGGGACTATCCTAATGTTCCACTGATAGGGACTAGGGGTTGTATTAATTATAATCCCGCACTCGCCATAAGACAGCTAGGGTATCCCATGAGGGGAGTGCCAACCGAAGAAAGTCTCTCGCCTTTCCTTGTGAGGGATCTAGGCGCGCAAGGTCTCAAGGTTATACAAAGAATCCACAAGGCGTGGAGGAGTCCGTTGAGGAAAGACAAGGAGCTTAGGGGCATCCGAAACGGCGTCATTGGAGGTTATCATGGATGGCTAAGAATTCACACGCGGGGCTTAGGTTGGCTCTCCAAATTGAAAGTTGTCGATGAGGAGAACTTCGAAGCTCCGGAGGAAGATGAAGAAGTCCGTGCTCTAAAGTTAGAGCTAGGGAAGGCGAGACTCGCCAAGGAGAAGTTCAAATCAGCTGCTACACACATCCGGAAGGAGTGCACCGAGTTACAAGAGGAAAACGCGGCCACTGCAAGAGCTCTTGAACAAGAAACCAAAAGGGCCCGCAAGGAGGAACATGGCCGAGAAAAATTCCGAGGAGCATTGTGGGGTAGCAACAATGAGCTCAAGCTCCGAAGAGAGGACAGAGATCGGTCACGGGTGCATGGCATGATCTTAAAAGAAGAGTTAGTTGCTTGCGCGAGGTCCAAAAGGAGTTTGGCTCTACACTTGGAAGCCACGGAGCAAAGCATGCTAGCCATCATAGGGCAATACAAGGAAGAATTGAACCAGTCCATGGCCCATGAACAAAAGCTAGTGGAGGATTTTGCACAAGTGTATGCCGAAAAAGAAGCAAGAGGGAGGGTGATTGATGCGTTGCATCAAGAAGCGACTATGTGGATGGATAGGTTCACCTTGACCTTGAATGGAAGTCAAGACCTCCCGCGTCTGTTAGCCAAAGCAAAAGCCATGGCCGAAGTGTGTACTGCCCCCGAGGAGATCCATGGGCTAATCAATTACTGTCAACACATGATAGACTTGATGGCCCATATAATTAGGAATCGTTAGGTTCTCTTGTAACACCTTTTGTATAACCTTGGCTAGATGAAAGCTTTGTTCTTTATATAAAATAAGAAGTTCTGAACTCACCATGTTATCTAAAAAACCTTGGGGTGGATCCAAGTGCTCCGATCATCCATTTGCATACTCATGTTTTGGTGGCATACTCACCGTTGTTTATTTCTTTAGGAATTTCATCATAACTAAGAAAACACCAAGGCACCCCTATAACACTCGATCCAGAAAAATGGATAATGAAGAGGGCGTGCAGGAACAGATGAAGGCCGATCTATCAGCCTTAAAAGAATAAATGGCTTCCATCTCGGAGGTCATGTTAAAACTCCAGAAAACCATAGAGGATAAAGCCACCGCAACCGCCTCCAGTACAGTTAGGGAAGCGGAGCCGGTGCTGCAGCCCGCCTTGAATCCGGGCCTAGGCAGAAACACGGCCGTGTTTGGTCGAAGGTATAGTCCGCAAGCTTATCCTTATGGCCTGCCTCCGGACTTCACCCCCCGTGCCACTCCGGAAGATTTGAGTCAAGCCCCTACTTTTGAGGGGCAACTCCCACCTTATGAAGACTATCCCGGACAAGACGATGGGGAAGGAGATACCCATCTTGGCCCCCTGCTCCACCTTAAAGATCCATCCCTGCATGAACTACCCCAGCCAAACATAGTCCGCAATATCCCGGCCTCACCCACACCCGTAAAAGAATCTGTTCCCTTCGCGGAAGATATGGGAATGATTGAGGCGCTTGAAGAGAGGTTAAGAGCACTCGAAGGCCTCGGCAGTTACCCATTCACGGATTTAGCGGATTTATGTCTCGTGCCCAACATCGTCATCCCTCCCAAGTTCAAAGTACCGGACTTTGATAAGTACAAAGGTACGACATGTCTGAAGGGGCATCTTCGGATGTATTGCCGAAAGATAGGGGCGTATTCTGCGGACGAGAAGTTGTTGGTCCATTTCTTTCAAGACAGCTTGGCCGGAGCAGCTGTAGCATGGTATACCAATCTGGAAGCTTCCCAGATCCGACCATGGAAGGACTTGGCAACTGCCTTCATTAGGCAGTACCAGTACAATACGGACATGGCTCCCGATCGGAACCAGCTTCAGGGTATGACTAAACGAGAGCATGAGTCCATTAAGGAATATGCCCAGAGATGGAGAGATCTCGCAGCCTAAGTCGTACCGCCCATGACGGAGAGAGAGATGATCACAATTATGGTAGATACGTTACCCATGTTCTACTATGAAAAGCTGATAGGCTACATGCCAGCTAACTTTGCGGATCTCGTCTTCGCCGGAGAAAGGATTGAATCCGGGCTACGAAAAGGCAAGTTTGAATATGCTGCCAATATGGCCCCCAACAACAACAGAAGAGCCCCAGCAATGGGCGCGAGGAAAAAGGAAGGAGACGCCCACGCAGTCACCATCGCCCCAACATGGATGAAAGCACCCCAAAATATCCAAAGCTCATACCAGCCCAATCCCCCAAATTTTTTAATCCGAGCCGGGAATTCCCTCCTGACTCAAGTAAAAGGACCACCCGCAGCAGAAAGAGTGCCGACCCAACGCACAGCTCCAGCCGCACCCCGGCCAATTAATAATACAACCCCCGGCGCGACCTATAGATATGCACAGCACCCGAAAGACAACTTCCCTCCTATTCCCATGGCATATTCTGAGTTATGGCCTTCATTATTGGAGAATCACTTGGTGGTGGCCATACCCGGGAAGGTTCTCCAGCCACCCTACCCCAAGTGGTATGATCCGGGTGCCAAGTGTGTGTACCATAGTGGAGTTCCCGGACACAATATTGACTCCTGCATCCCATTCAAATATAAAGTGCAGCATCTGATTAGTGCTGGCTGGCTAGCATTTCAGGAAGGAGGTCCAAATGTTAAAAACAACCCGCTAGCTAGTCATGGAGGTGCTAGCGTGAACGCCATCGAAGAGGACGGGCAATCACAGACAAAGAGGTTGGGAGACGTGGCTACTTCTAGACGCTTCATCTATCAATCACTGCAAGCGGCATGCATGGTCTCCCGAGATGGAGATGAAAGGGATGAATGTTTGTTTCACCTCGGGGAGTCGCATGACATGGAAACCTGTCCCGTGGTGGAAGAATTGCTTCAGCGGCTCATGGATTGCGGGCAGCTTGAAGTGTTCATAGGAGGGAAGGAAGAACCACAAATTTGCATGCAGTCGGAAGAGAAGAAGGTTCCTCTAACCCCCAAGGCCCTAGTGATATGTTTTACTAGGAAAGGGACCGGCTCCACACCCATATACCCGCGGGCGGCGCCCAAGCCAACGCCATTTGCATATCAAAGTGATAAGGCCGTTCCGTGCAAGTATACCCCTCCCGCGTCCAGCGAAAGAGTTGCAACCGAAGTTGACTCCCTATCAGCTAAGGTAACCAACATTACCGGCCTCAGTGGCGTAACCCGCAGTGGTCGGGTGTTCGCTTCCCCTCACCCGGCGGAATTGCCCTCTAAAGGGAAGGCGCCCATGGTCCAATGGCAAGAGGAGTCGAAAAGAAAGAGGGACTTCAAGGAAAAACCGTGACTTTGGAAGAGGCCCATGAGTTCCTCCGCCTCATCCAACAAAGCGAGTTTAAGGTAGTCGAGCAACTGAATAAAACTCTAGCAAGGATCTCTTTGCTTGAACTACTCATAAACTCCGAGCCTCATCGTGCGCTGTTGATGAAGGTTCTTAACGATGCCCATGTAGCACATGATATCTCAGTGGAGGGTTTTGAAGGCATCGTTAATCATATAACCACCAACAACTACATCGTGTTTATGGAAGAAGAGATTCCCGTTGAGGGGAAAGGACACAACAAGGCTCTACATGTGTCGGTGAGATGTATGGACCACGTTGTCGCAAAGGTACTTATCGACAACGGATCGAGTTTAAATGTAATGCCGAAGACCACTTTGGAAAAGCTTCCTTTTAGTGCGTCACGTTTAAAACCGAGCTCGATGGTGGTGCGAGCCTTTGATGGTACCCGGCGGGAAGTAATGGGGGAAATCGACATTCCCATTCAGATAGGCCCCCACACTTGCAATGTGGTGTTTCAAGTAATGGATATAAATCCTGCCTATAGCTGCCTCTTAGGAAGACCGTGGATTCATGCCCTGGGAGTGGTCCCTTCAACGCTTCACCAGAAATTGAAGTTCGCAGTGGGTGGACTTTTAGTGATAGTGTCAGGTGAAGAGGATATGTTAGTGAGCTGCCCCTCCTCTGCACCGTACGTAGAAGCGGCGGAAGAATCATTGGAAACGACTTTCCAATCCTTTGAGGTGGTGAGCTGCGCCTCTGTGGAACCGAGTTCGTCGCTACCTTCTCTCTCCAAAGCGGCCATAATGGTGGCGCGTGTTATGCTCCGGAACGGATTTGAGCCCGGAATGGGTCTCGGCAAGGACTGCCTCGGGAATTCCGACGTGGTCGATATCAAGGGAAATCCATACAAGTATGGATTAGGGTATGAACCCGGGATGCCAGGGAGGAGGAACGTGCCGTCAAGATTTCGGGGGGATAGGGCATGGCCCGGCCGTATTAGCCAGTGTTTCACCAGCGCTGGAATGGCGTCCGAGGAGGAGGTGGCTGCAATAGAAGAGGAGTTCCCTCAAGACCCACCAAGTTTTGTGCAACCATGCCACCCCGATTCCCAAGTGGGGAACTGGCGCGTGATAAGCCAGTCAGAAATCTATGCCGCTGATTCAATGTAATTAGAGACTATAGATTTCCGTTCTCTTTTGTTTTGTGAAACCTACCTTATTAAATAAACAAAGAGATCTTGTTTCATCTGTTCTTGCAGTACCACCCTTTTTCATATCATTTTGCATGTTTTTGTTTCTTTTGTCTTGTCTGGTATAGATATGAGGGTCGATTCTTTGAGGATCCTAACAACGAGGGTTTGACAATCGATTTCGATCGAGATATAAGCCAAACGATAAATGAGGAAGAGGAAGATGACGTCCTGTCGCCGGAATTGGAGAGGTTGGTCGCTCAGGAAGAACGTGAAATGAAGCCTCACCAAGAAGAAACCGAATTAGTAAAGTTGGGGACCACGGAGGAAAAGAAAGAAGTGAAGGTAGGAACCGGTATGACCGCGCCTATCCGCCAAGGCTTGATAACCCTTCTTGAAGAGTATCAAGATGTCTTTGCATGGTCGTATCAAGACATGCCCGGTCTCGATTCCGACATTGTGCAGCATAAGTTGCCTTTGAATCCTGGGTCTTCTCCGGTTAAGCAAAAGTTACGAAGAATGAGACCTGAGATGTCCTTAAAAATTAAAGAAGAAGTAAGGAAGCAGCTTGATGCAGGTTTCTTAGCTGTGGCACGGTACTGGAGTGGGTGGCCAATATTGTCCCAGTCCCGAAAAAGGACAGCAAGGTTCGAATGTGTGTAGACTACCGGGACTTGAACCGAGCCAGTCCTAAAGACAACTTTCCCCTGCCACACATTGACATATTGGTAGATAATACAGCCAAATTCGCCCTTTTCTCATTTATGGATGGTTTCTCAGGGTATAATCAAATAAAGATGGCGCCTGAAGATGTAGAGAAGACCACTTTCGTCACCCTATGGGGGACATTCTGCTATAAAGTGATGGCCTTCGGGTTGAAAAATGCTGGGGCAACCTATCAACGTGCCATGGTGGCGTTGTTCCATGACATGATGCATAAGGAAATAGAGGTCTACGTAGATGACATGATTGCCAAGTCTCGGACTGAGGACGAACACCTTGTCAATCTGCGTAAGCTGTTTGGAAGGTTGCGGAAATACCATTTAAAACTGAACCCAACCAAATGCACTTTTGGGGTGAAGTCGGGGAAGTTGCTAGGATTTATAGTAAGTCAGAAAGGGATAGAGATAGATCCCGAGAAAGTGAAGGCCATCCTTGAAATGCCGCAACCACGCACGGAGAAGCAGGTTCGGGGATTTTTGGGCAGGTTGAATTATATCGCGAGATTTATCTCGCAACTCACCCGTACCTGTGAACCTATTTTTAAGCTGTTACGTAAGAACCAAGCGGTCCTATGGAACAGTGACTGCCAAGAGGCCTTCGAGAAGATCAAACAGAGTCTTGCGAATCCCCCGGTGCTCATGCCGCCTGTAACAGGAAGACCTCTTTTCCTGTACATGACCGTGTTGGACGAGTCTATGGGGTGCGTGTTGGGTCAGCATGATGATTCTGGGAAAAAGGAGCAAGCCATCTACTATCTGAGCAAGAATTTTACCGCATGTGAGATGAATTACTCAATGTTGGAAAGGACGTGTTGTGCTCTGGTATAGGCATCACATTGGCTTAGGCAGTACATGCTCAGCCATACCACGTGGCTTATTTCCAAAATGGATCCCGTAAAATACATCTTCGAAAAACTGGCCCTCACGGGACGAATCGCCAGGTGGCAGGTACTATTGTCTGAATTCGATATCGTTTACGTCACCCAAAAGGCGGTAAAGGGAAGTGCCTTAGCAGATTATTTGGCCCAGCAACCCCTCCAGGATTATCGGCCGATGCACCCCGAGTTCCCAGATGAAGATATCATGGCCCTGTTTGAAGAGAAGCGGACGCATGAGGACCTAGACAAATGGATTGTTTGCTTCGATGGGGCATCAAATGCTTTGGGCCACGGAGTAGGGGCAGTCCTTGTATCCCCGGATGATTAGTGTATTCCTTTCACGGCTAGGCTAGGTTTTGATTGTACCAACAATATGGCCGAGTACGAAGCATGCGCCCTCGGGGTTCAGGCGGCCATTGATTTTGATGTAAAACTACTCAAGGTGTATGGAGACTCAGCTTTGGTGATACGCCAGTTGAAAGGAGAATGGGAAACTAGGGATTCGTAGTTGATACCCTATCAAACTCATATCTTGAGGTTAGCCAAGTACTTTGACGACATTTCCTTCCACCACATACCTCGGGAAGAGAATCAGATGGCTGACGCACTAGCCACCCTGGCATCCATGTTTCAACTTGCCCCACACGGGGATCTGCCATACATCGAATTCAAATCTCAAGGCAGGCCGGCATATTGTTATGCAATAGAGGAAGAGCGGGATGGGAAACCGTGGTATTTCGACATCAAGCGGTATGTCGAGAATAAGGAATACCCACCAGGGATTTCTGACAATGACAAGAGGACATTGAGGAGATTGGCTACTGGTTTCTTTGTAAGTGGTACCATCCTGTACAAACGAAACCACGACATGACCCTCCTATGATGTGTAGATGCCAAAGAGGCGAACTTCATGATTGAGGAGATCCATGAAGGTTCCTTTGGGACACATGCCAATGGGCATGCTATGGCCAGAAAAATCCTCAGGGCCGGCTATTATTGGCTCACCATGGAAAGCGATTGCTGCGCTCATGTCAGGAAATGTCATAAATGTCAGGCATACACGGACAACGTCAATGTTCAACCACATCCTCTGAATGTTATGTTCGCCCCTTGGCCTTTTTCTATGTGGGGAATAGATGTCATTGGGGCCATAGAACCCAAAGCGTCGAATGGTCACTGCTTCATTCTTGTGGCAATAGATTACTTCACCAAATGGGTCGAAGCAGCCTCCTATACTAACGTCACAAGGAATGTGGTAGTTAGATTCATAAAGAAGGAGTTGATTTGTCGATACGGACTCCCCAGGAAGATCATTACTGACAATGGCACCAATCTGAACAATAAGATGATGCAGGAGATGTGCGAAGACTTCAAGATCCTGCATCATAACTCTACCCCTTATCGGCCAAAGATGAATGGGGCTGTAGAGGCTGCGAATAAGAATATCAAGAAGATTGTTCAAAAGATGACGGTGTCATACAAGGATTGGCATGAGATGTTGCCTTTCGCCCTACACGGATACAGAACCTCGGTACGAACTTCTACTGGGGTAACACCGTATTCTTTGGTTTATGGGATGGAGGCAGTACTCCCATTTGAGGTAGAAGTTCCTTCTCAGAGGATAATGGCGGAGTCGGGCCTAGAAGAGTCAGAATGGGCTCAAGTACGCTACGACCAACTTAACCTTATTGAAGGTAAGCGTTTGGCCGCCATGAGCCATGGGCGTTTGTATCAACGAAGGATAAAGAACGCATTCGACAAGAAGGTACACCCGCGCAAGTTCAACGAGGGAGACCTCGTGTTGAAGAAGATGTCCCACGCTGTTAAAGATAATCAAGGCAAGTGGGCCCCGAATTATGAAGGACCTTTCGTTGTGAAAAGAGCTTTTTCTGGGGGTGCTCTGATACTCACCCACATGGATGGCGAGGAATTGCCTTCGCCCGTGAACTCCGATGTAGTTAAACGATATTACGCTTAAAGTCTGGGGCAATCGAGAGGACCGTTGCACATTTTTGTTTCTGAGTTTTTCTCGTTCCTTTTGGTTTCCTCTAGGGATTCCGATTCACTATATTTGTCTCGTTTCTTTGAAAAGAAAAGATGGGCGGGGTTTTAGTCCTCCCTTTGGTGTTTCAAACTTTGTGTTTTAGATTTGTTATAACTTGAGCCCTCTTCGCTCGGTGTATGGGGTGCCCCAAATGCTTATTTAAAATTGAACCTAACTAGCCTTCACTAAAATAAAATCATCGCATTAGAAGCATTCATACATTCATACATGCACATACATATCTTGTGATAGCAAAGAGTAGAATCGTCTCAGGCCACGGTCAGAAGTCAAGACAAATCAATGGCAGAAATCAACCAAGGTAAGACGATGACTGGTCATGATTGGCCGCGTATTTTTGTTTCCTACTTGCAGGTACATAGGGACGGATGCAAGTGGGGCTAGGGTCACGACCGACTGATCGTTGCCCCTTTCACGGCGCTAAACAAGCAGAGAACGTCGCTGCAAGGCAGCCCAGTGTCCTTTGTGTTCGCAGTTTCTTTTACTATTTGTTTGTTTTAAATAAGTAATCAACGCCTAATTCTAACTTAAGTAGGTTCAAGTTAGGCAAATGCTGGCCCGTAAGGGAGGAGGGGACATGGTTAATGTTCCCCTCAAAAAAAAAAAAGTGGCAGGTTAGCTCGCCTGGGCGAGCAACCCCTGCACCTAAATTATAAAAAACGAGGGAGGGGAACGTTTTGGCATCCAAAAACTCCCCCCCCCCCCCTCATTCAAAAGATAGAGAACACGAAGGCTTGCGGTTTCTTGCTCCCCTAAGCCTTTTGATCGCATTTTACTTTGGTTTTTGGTATTTCAATTCACTCCAACAAGTAAGTATTCCATCCTTGATGTTTTTGCTTTCCATTAATGTGCTTTCTTCATCTTTTGGTGCCTCGAATTGTGAGAACATGCTTATATTTGTAAGGCAGTTTTGGTTTGCTTTGGTGCTTGTTTTCTTGAATTGAGGATTTGAATGAAAAGACCTTAGGCCTAGGTTGTATTCTGAAGCAATGGGGCATGCCGCATTGCTCCCATTCTCTTGCAATTTATGTCTAAACATGCGCCCACCAAGTGCTCGATGAAATGCCCCAATGATATATGAATATGATTTTGCAAAATTGGGATGGTGGGGCTGTTTCATGTATGTAGAGACAGCATGGGAAAGTCAAAATAGGTGCCCAAATGTAATCCCAAGCTTAGAAACCCAAACTTTTTAAAGCTTCAATCCAAGGAAACATGCTTATGGCTAGGAATCCAAAATTTGGTTTTAGGATTAGAAAAGCATGAAAATAGGGACTTTATTGTAAAGATTTGAGCTGCCCCATGATTGGCACTTTGCACCCAAGTAACGTGGGAGATGCTTTTCAATGGTGTGTAGATATATGTGAATATATGGCATAAAAATATGTTGCAAAGTGTGTGAATATATGGCATAAGAATACCTTGCAAAGTGAATGAATAGTAAATAATGCATTTCAAAATATGTATATTTGTGGATAAGTAGCATAAGGAGCCTTTTTAAAAAAAAGTGTACCCGTGCCAAAGATGGCACAAGAATGCTTCCCAAATGAATATATGATGTGGAATTGCCCCTCAAGAGTAGGTAGATGACATGAAAGTTCCTTTTCAAATGCAAGTGTGTGCGTGATGTGAGATTGGCTCTCCAATGTGCGTATATGTATAAATAAATATGAGTGGAACAACAAAAATTTGTATGTTAATAAAATACTTCAAATGTGTGTGGGTAGTTTGTGGTAGCAAAATAGTTAGGATATGAACATATGTAATTTTGGCACAATACCTTGAGCATGCATGTAAGTATTCTTTCCAAAAAATGTATATGTGTCGCAACCTACCCTTCGGCGGGAGGGCGACGCGTGACTCGCGGGATGCGTGTTCCACGAAAGGAATACGCGCGGAGTCACCACTAACGTTTATTTGAGGAAAACGTCGGAAAAACAGGAAAAGACGCGATCTACGAACTTTTAAGTGAAAGGTTCGGGAGTTGTATTTACGCACGGGGAAGGTATTAGCACCCCACACGTCCGTCACAAGGGACGGCAGCCTTTAATCGAATGTGCAAACATGACTTTTATTTTTACGTTCCCTTTTATGTCCTTATATCCTTCATACCCTTTTTATATTTTTTCTCTTTTTGTGGTCGACAAGGGTGTTTCCCTTTGCTCCTACGTATTCCTCAATTGGGATGAGAAAATCTGACTTACGTAGTTCTTTCTTAAGGGTGAATCAAGTGATCTTTTTTTCTTTAATAGGTGATCATTTTAAGGCGTTTAGACCTTAAAAATGATCCATTTTACTTAGTAAGAAATTGAAATGATAAACTTTCAAAAAAACCTATTTTTGTGGACGAGCTTGACTAGGCGAGTTGATTTTAGCCTTAGTTTCACTTTAGTTATTAGTCAATTCAATTAAGAATGAGAAATCCCAAAGAGAAAACGTCCGATAGATTTTCTGCTTTATTTTACTAAAAGACATTTTTTTTATTATTATATTATTATTTTACCTCTTTTTTTGATTTCCAACGTGGTTACGGCACGATCGAACGGTCGGAATTCATGTTAACCGAAGTTAACGGATAATACAATTCAAACGATCGGTGGAAATTTATTTTATTTTTAGGTTAAGCGAGAAATGACTTAAATAAAATGGCTTAAGCACGTCAAAAGGGGGTATAAAAAGTGAGTGAAACGAGAATAAAAAATACACAAAACACAATGTGGACCACCACGGGTACATAGAATGAATCGAAAAGCTTGGATCGAGGTACTTACCCGTTGAAGATCGAAGAACGATGAAGAACGAATGAAGAACGTCGAAGAACGGTCAAAACCTTTGCGAAATTCTTCACGGAAACGTTACGGAAACGTTTCGGAAGCGCCTCGGCTTAGATTTTCTTCACGGAAACAATTTTTCCAAGCAAATTCGAAAGAGAGAGAAGTGCCTAAGGGGCTCAACCCTTTTCCACTTCACTTTCTCCCCTATTTATAGCAAAATAGGGGAGATGCTTGCCGCCCAGCTCGCCCAGGCGAGCAGGGTTGCTTCCTCCAGAAGCAACAGCGTTCTGGAGGAATCTTCTGGAGGGCCCAAGTGGGCCTGATTGCTATTTGCACCCCTAGTTTTACTAAGTACACCCCCTGCCTCTTTTTTGGTAATTCTTTTTTCGTAAAGTTACGGAAACTTACGAATTTCGTAACGATACTTGTTTTCTTTCCGTAATGTTACGGAACCTTGTGGATTACATAATCATCCCCTTTTTGACTTACGGAATGTTACGGAACCTCACTAATTGTGAAACGATGCTCCCATTTGATTTCCGGTGTGTCACGGAACCTTACGGATTGTGCATCAATATTTTCTTTTGTTTTCCGGCATGTCCCGGAATTTCACAAATTGCCTAATGATGGGTGCTAAGCACCTTACAAGGACCAAACAAAGGTCGCATGTCATCAAGCAAAGGTCCCCGGACGAAATTAGGGTATGACAGTTGCCCCTCTTTACTTGTCTTTTTTGGAGATAAAAGGAAAGTAAAGATAAGACACTAATTTCGTTCCTCTCGGTTGACGAGAGTCGCGGGTGACCATAAAATCTCCGCATGCAAATGACTTGTTGTTCCCGAGGGAACAAAAGGTGCAGAAGACGATGTCAGTCTCTACATGCTATCAAGCGTTCTGTCTTACAGATAGCAACAGAATGTTTATACGGATAACCACTCGGGTATTTCCGCCCGTCAGCGTGACTCAAAAGTCAGTATGACAGATCTTGTGAGCGCGGAAGATGATGTAAATCTCCGCGTGTCATCGGGCCCGCCGCCTCTGGATGACAAAAGGGTGCAAAATGACCATAATTTGTTTCTGCGTGCCATTGGACACGACTGTGTCTGAATGGCAAAAGGTGTGCGGAATGACCATAATTTGTCTCCGCATGTCATCGGGCCCGCCGCCTCTGGATGACAAAAGGGTGCAGAATGACCATAATTTGTCTCTACGTGCCATCGGACACGACTGTGTCTGAATGGCAAAAGGGGTGCGGAATGACCATAATTTGTCTCTGCATGTCATCGGCCCCGCCGCCTCTGGATGACAAAAGGGTGCAGAATTACCATAATTTGTCTCTGCGTGCCATCGGACACGACTGTGTCTGAATGGCAAAAGGGGTGCGGAATGACCATAATTTGTCTCTGCATGTCATCGGGCCCGCCGCCTCTGGATGACAAAAGGGTGCAGAATGACCATAATTTGTCTCTGCGTGCCATCGGACACGACTGTGTCTGAATGGCAAAAGGTGTGCGGAATGACCATAATTTGTCTCCGCATGTCACATGACCTCAGGGTCAGTATGACAGAGCTTGTGGGGCGGCCGACAAAAGCAAGGCTCTTGCTCCTACGTATCCTCCAACGAGGAAATCAGACCTACGTAGTTCTAGATAACTTGTGAGACTTGAAAAAGTCTCCACCGGAAGATGCTGACATCTCCGGAAAGGGCGCAGATGACCACATTGGCCTCTGCTCATCAATCACACTTGGGGTCACTGAATGACGAGGTGCGGATAACCGTAAGGTGTCTCCGCGGGCTACCAGCTCTTGGGTCATGGTAACAAAAAGCGGTGTGGTTGACAAAAGCAAGGCTTTTGCTCCTACGTATCCTCAAATGAGGAACTCAGACCTACGTAGTTCTGGATAACTTGTGAGACTAGAAATAGTCTCGGTGTTTTCTTCGCTAAAATGCGAACATGCTTTAGTAAAGAGACAAAACTTCCAACTAATCAGATCAACATATGCTTTTCGGACAAAAAACAATGTGTCTACCGGGGAAGGAGAATCTGCTGATGAAATTTTCTCATAACCACAAATGAGATTTTGGATGTTTAGCATTTCGTTTCTAAATGACCATTTAGAGGAAACACCGGGTTCGACAAAAATAGAAGGAAATCACTCAAAGTGTATCAATCTCGCACAGGTAAGTGTTTCATCCTAATTCCGAACCATAGATATGTCACGACTTGACTTTGCAAATTATTTTCTATCAAATCAAAAATTACATGCGTGATCATGGATCAATAGGACTTCCCTTGGGAATGGGTTCTTTTGGTGGGTTTTTCGGCTTTTGTGTGTTTTTGGCCTTTTCCTTTTCTGTTTTGGTTTAACGCGAGGCGAGCAAGTCACCGACGCACAGGATTTTGGTTGGTAATCAAAGGGAGAAGACCACTTTAGGTCATGGTTTCCTTTCCTTCCTTTTGTTCATTTGGTGACAATTCTGTATTGTTCAGATATTGTCTGGTCAAAAGACCTTTCTGCACATTTCTTCTGTTTTCTTTCGATCCTTGATCAGGAGCTTTCTTTCCTTCTTCTTCTTCCTTTTTTACTTTCTCCCATTCTTTGATTGGGAATTTTCTTTCTTTTCTTTTTGCTTTCTCTTTGATTGGAAATTTTCCTTCTTTTCTTTTTTGCTTTCTCTTTGATTGGAAATTTTCCTTCTTTCCTTTTTTGCTTCCGAGGGTAAGGATTGACATTCTCACCCTGGGTCAAGGTTTATGGTGAGTCAGGATTTTGGCTTAAGGTTTGTAGAATGACTAGACATGATACATGTCGGGGTTTGGTTTGGCTCAAGGATAAAAGGGATGCCCCACGTTATTTCCATGACACAAATGCAAAAATGATGATTTGGAAATTTTATGCAAAACTGGTCATGCATGCACCTATGCGGACACTCAAGTGTCAAATTTTTATGGTCATGTGATGCTAGGGCTCAAGATTCATTTCCTCTATTTTAGTCAACCCAATGTTTCCAAAATATGTTCTTTTATCCATTTGTGCATTCATCCAAGTCCATTTCGGGCGTCCGGGAAAATTTCACAGCATTCACCCTTCAGGTGTACACACATTTTTTTTTTCCAAAAACTAGCTATGATCAACGAATTTTTCTTTAAAGAAAAGTTGGAAGTCATCTCTTTTCAAAAGCATGTTGGTTTTTCAGCTAGACAACTTATTTTTCTTTTTTCTCTCTTTTTCCTTTTTTTTATTTGTTTATTTATTTTTCTTGTTTTTTTTTGTTTTTTTTCCTTTTTTTTTTCATGAGGTATTTTGCTACCTAAACATGTGTATATTTTTGTGAGGTATTTTTGCTATATACATGCATATCCAAGGTATCTTGCTACCTAAACATACATATATATATTTTGTGAGGTATCTTTTTGCTACATACATGCATATCTAAGGTATCTTGCTACCTAAACATACATATATATATTTTGTGAGGTAGTTGTTTGCTACCTAAATTACATACATGCATTTCTAAGGTATTTTTCACTACCTAAACACGCATACATATATTTTGTGAGGTATGACTACCTTCCGAGCTTGTGCTCGTTTTATTTAAATTCTTAGGATCATGAGCAACTAGGTGTGTCCAATATGACTTGAGAAACAAAAGGTGATCAAGTAGCAGGCAGAAATTTAAAAGTTACTAGGTTGCCTCCTAGTAGCGCTTCTTTAACGTCTTGAGCTGGACGCCTAATGATTTGTCGGTCATGGACCTAGTTGTACTTGTCAAAGTCCAGCACCTTGAACTTGGGAGGGGTGATGATATTAGGTACTAGGAACAACTCTTCTAGGTTTGCAAAGGCATAATCTTCACCTCCTTTAATGGCCCTAAGCCTTTCCTCTAGATGATCCAACTTTCCCATTCCTGCCATAGTCATGAGGGTTTTAAACCGCTGTGGAACATGAGGGTTGTGGTTGGGGGTGATACTGAGGGCCTTCCGAAGTGTTTTCAAGGGGTATACCACCAACTGCTTGCCCTTCAGTGGCATATTCGAGCCAAGGCTCGAAGTCGGCTAGATTGTGATGGGGAATTTCATGTCTCCCCCACGGTTTAAGAGACATGTGCATGATCAGTTCGGGGTTGTTGGCTCTCAATGGGTATAGGAGTGGAGTTATTGACATTCTTATTGGGACTGTACGCCACATTGGGTGGCGTATAGTTGAGAGGCAAGCCATATGGCGGGAAGGCGTGCTCGTTTTGAATTTGCACATCATGGGGGCTGCCCGTACTTCCCAAATCTTTGCCTACCATATCTGAGGCTGGATGATTCATTTGGTTGATGCCGGATGGGGACATCAGGTTCACCTTAGCAACAACGCTGGTAGCGGCAATTGCAACCGCATTGGCTTCCATTATCTTCTTCACGCTCATCATGGCCTCCATCATTGTGGCCATTTTCTCTTTAATGGCCTCCATGTCGGCCTTCATCTTCTCTTGTATCTCCTCTACTTCACCCATTACTCTAGCTCTAGCACAAGTTCGGTGAGGACGCCGTAAAGCATGTTTTTTTTTATAACAATGATTAAGTTCATTTTATTTTATTTTATTTTATTTTTCAAGGAAAGAATGCAATGAGCAATGCAACCAATGAAAAGCATGGATGTATGCGAATGATGTACAGTTGAAGTATTGCGAATTTTTACGCAGGATATGGGGTTGAATCAATTTAGATTTTCAACATGGTCCATGACATCTTTGTCAAGGTGAAACTGGAAGTAACAAGGACATCAACAATCCTAAATATGTTTGGCAGTAGACGAAGCAGTGATGTGACTCGATTTATCTTTTGCCCCAATTTTGCAAGATGGTTACTTCCATATTTCAACTTGACTTGATGAACCTTTTTATAAAAGCATGAGCTTGGTTCAACCCTATAATCCAAGGAATGGCAATTCTGATCGCCAATACTTCAACAACATCTCATAGGGATGAATGACTCGGGCATACTTTAAGCTATGCATGGAAAATGTAATTATGAAATTGAGATGCCCGAAGAAACACCATTTCCTAGTTAACCATGCATTAGGTACCATGTTCAATTATTTTGTTTTGTTTTTGTGTGTTTTTTTTTAGAAATGGGTTTATGATCCCAACATGGTTGGCTCATGGTGCCTAACACATGCAACTAAGAATGTAGTGTGAAGTTTCACGCTTCCCCTTTTTTGTTTTTGTAGAGGAAAACACAAGGATGAGCAAACATGAAAACAAATGGTATGCAATTTTGCAGATCAAAAAGTTTGTTGAACGCATATGCATGATGATGCCATCACTCATGCAAAATGTGAGGTTGGAATATGATAACAGACAAATGCAGGAACGATATGTTCATTATGATGTTATGAAGAGATGCTTATGCGATGCATGATATGAATGCATTTTACGGACACGAGAGCCCGGAATATTATCTCTTCTTACTTGCGCATTTGGGGGCGCAGTGCCCCATGTGTACAATTAAGAAGGTGATATGGACCTTCCGGCTTCCCGTGACAAAGGACGAGACCAACATACAATGCATGCTAGAGATAAAATGCGGGAGTGACTTGATTCGCACTGATTTTTGGAGTAAAAACGTGGGATAAACTCATTTTTTTCAAAAAGTTATAACTAGTCAAGATCTGAGCGACAATACAAACTTCCTAGCGGTTTCTAATCATATGGTCCATTAAGTCTATCATATGCTGACAATAGCTGAGAAGTCTGTGGATCTCCTTGGGGCGGAGTAGGTGTCCGCTATTGCTTTGGCCTTGGCTAGCAATCGGGGAAGTTCTTGACTCCTGTTCAAAGTAAGAGCAAATCGGTCCGTCCACATTGTTGCCTCTTGGTGCAATGAATCAATTACCCTTTCCCTTGCTTCCCTTTCTGCTGATATCTTGGCGTACTCATCCTCTAGCCTTTGCTCGTGAGTCGCCGCTAGATTTAGCTTCTCTTTGCACTTATCGATGATGGCCCACACATTTCCTTCAGTCTCGCTTAACTGTTGGGACAAATTTCTTTTCGACCTAAGGCAAACCTTTAGCTCGTCCTTCAAGATCATGCCTTTGACCTGTGATGATTCCTTTCACCTCTTCGGAGATCATGCCTTTGACCCGTGATGATTCCTTTCACCTCTTCATTCCAAGGCTTCAGCTGTGGCCATATTGACGTCCCTTAGTTCATCATACTCTTTTCAGACTTTGATGGCTATGGACTTGAACTTCTCTTCGACTACCCGGGCTCTTTCAAGCTCTGCCTTTAGGGCTTGTACCTCATCACTTTCTTCCGAAGCTTTAACCTCATCGTCTCTCACAGTCTTTAGATTTGGGAGCCAATCCAATCCTTGTGTTCGGACTCTCAGCCACTTATGATAGCCGCCGATGATCCCATTACTGCTTCCCCTAAGCTCTCTGTCCTTTCTTCACGCCGCATCCCATGCCTTGCGAACTCCTTGGAGTACGCTCGCGTTGTGGTCACCGAAACCCCGTGCGATGAAAGGCGTGATGCTTTCGTCTGATGGCACTCCTCTCATGGGGTAGCCAAGCTATCTTATGGCGAGGACGAGATTATAATTAATACAACCCCTTGTTCCATCAAGGGAACATTTGGACATCCTTCGCATGAAGATAGAATCCTGATTCTTCCTTCCTTCTAGCGAGGGAACAAATTAACAGACGCCCCTCCATGCTAGCCAAGAGTTGGTCCCAATTCGCCTTTCCTTTTTCGACGCACGAGCGGTGACCTTGTAGCGGATAGACAGGCCTACCTTCTTGGAGAAAAGGTTGTGAAACCAGCCACACATAGAGAGCCAGTGCACAACAAAAAATTCTTGCGTCGCTCTTTTCACATCCCCGGTCGAACGTGTCATACATGGCCAAAATGGCGACAACCGGGCTTTCCTTGCCATGATGAAAGGCGAGGAAAGCGTCAATCACTGCTAGGTCCACTAACCCTTCCATATTCGGAAAGAGGACAACTCCAAAGATCAAAAGCGCCAAGATGTCAATAAAAGAAAGCCCATTCGCCTTGATTTTCCAAGGCCTTTGCCCTTTCCTCCAAACACTTCCTTGATACTCCGACTACCCCATTCCTATTTTGCTTTACCTGGTTCAACTCTTGTGCTGAGATTTTCACTACCTTGGCAACTCTTGTCGTGGAGGGATAGAACCAGAGAAAAGATATGGCTTCCTTCCTCCCAGTGGGCATCCCATGATTTCTTCAAACTCTTTCACAGTCGGCACTAGCTGGAAGTCCTCGAATGTGAAGCACCTTAGGGGCTGGTCATAATACTGGGAAAGGGATGCAATCGGTTCCATGGAGACTTCTACCCTAGCTAGGTCCCAAATCTTACCATAGGCTTTGCGGAAGGCTTGCTGTTGAAGTTGACCCATTAATTGCCCCAACTCTCGTAAACTAGTGACCTCTAAGCTCTTGATTTTGACTTGATAGAACCTCTTTTTAAGCGAAGGCTTTTGACTTGATCCCATGTTTTACTAAAGTGAAATAAAATCTAGTCCGAATCAAAACTCCGACATCTATCATGGGTGGAATGGATGAATGCATGAAGAAATGCATATGACACAGATGCAATTTACGAATACGGGAGCCCGAGAAATTGTTTCCTTGTTGGATACAACGTTTGGGCAGCGTGGCACCCAACGTATGTTTTTAAGAAGGCGACACGGACCCTCCGTCGGTTTGCTAAAGTGAGGGGATCAAAGACGAAACCCACGCATGATGCATATGCGAAAGGCACAACACGGGGATGTACATAGTACGACAATATTCACAAACAAATATAAGCAAGAGGGTATATGATACTTATGCATGGCAGTGTGAAAAATGGCACGCAGCGTGTTTGCTCCGTGCCCCTATTTAAGGGACCTATAAGGGAAAGAGCTAACTAGGCTTTTAGTGATAACCCCCAAGGTAGTCATATCTCTCTTGATGGTTTCTAGAGGTATCATCCCCTTCGAAGAACATATTGCAGCAGTAGGGACTACTAGCAACAATATGTTTTCAAAGAGAAAAACTCTAGATGAGGGTTCACTGTAATCAAGCAAGTCGGAGACCTAGCATGATCACGGATTCACCTCCACTCCTTATGTTCCCACGAACCCGGGTATAGGGCCCCTTTCTCAACTCACCGTGTGTGCAAATAGTGTTAGTGTTTGTGTGCATCAAATGAATAAATATTTACCTCATGCATACAAAAAATGCACTAAAAGCATCAAAGAGTTATATATACAAGAACATAATAAAGGGAAACCAACAAAGGAGTAAGTCATGGCAAAACTTTGCACAAGATTAAATGGCCTAACTCTCTAAAAACATTCCCCAGTGGAGTCGCCAACTATTGCAACCTACCCTTCGGCGGGAGGGCGACGCGTGACTCGCGGGATGCATGTTCCACGAAAGGAATACGTGCGGAGTCGCCACCAACGTTTATTTGAGGAAAACGTCAGAAAAACCAGAAAAGACGCGATCTACGAACTTTTAAGTGAAAGGTTCGGGAGTTGTATTTACGCACGGGGAAGGTATTAGCACCCCACACGTCTGTCACAAGGGACGACAACCTTTAATCGAATGTGCAAACATGACTTTGATTTTTACGTTCCCTTTTATGTCCTTATATCCTTCATACCCTTTTTATATTTTTTTCTCTTTTTGTGGTCGACAAGGGTGTTTCCCTTTGCTCCTACGTATTCCTCAATTGGGATGAGAAAATCAGACCTACGTAGTTCTTTCTTAAGGGTGAATCAAGTGATCTTTTTTTTTCTTTAAAAGGTGATCATTTTAAGGCGTTTAGACCTTAACAATGATCCATTTTACTTAGTAAGAAATTGAAATGATAAACTTTAAAAAAAAACCTATTTTTGTGGACGAGCTTGACTAGGCGAGTTGATTTTAGCCTTAGTTTCACTTTAGTTATTAGTCAATTCAATTAAGAATGAGAAATCCCTAAGAGAAAACATCTGATTGATTTTCCGCTTTATTTTACTAAAAGACATTTTTTTTATTATATTATTATTTTACCTCTTTTTTTGATTTCCAACGTGGTTACGGCACGATCGAACGGTCGGAATTCATTTTAACCGAAGTTAACGGATAATACAATTTAAACGATCGGTGGAAATTTATTTTATTTTAGGTTAAGCAAGAAATGACTTAAATAAAATGGCTTAAGCACGTCAAAAGGGGGTATAAAAAGTGAATGAAACGAGAATAAAAAATACACAAAACACAATGTGGACCACCACGGGTACATAGAATGAATCGAAAAGCTTGGTTCGAGGTACTTACCCGTTGAAGATCGAAGAACGATGAAGAACGAATGAAGAACGTCGAAGAACGGTCGAAACCTTTGCGAAATTCTTCACGGAAACGTTTCGGAAGTGCCTCGGCTTAGATTTTCTTCACGGAAACAATTTTTCCAAGCAAATTCGAAAGAGAGAGAAGTGCCTAAGGGGCTGAACCCTTTTCCACTTCACTTTCTCCCTTATTTATAGCAAAATAGGGGAGATGCTTGCCGCCCAGCTCGCCCAGGCGAGCAGGGTTGCTTCCTCCAGAAGCAACAGCCTTCTGGAGGAATCTTCTGGAGGGCCCAAGTGGGCCTGGTTGCTATTTGCACCCCCATTTTTACTAAGTACACCCCTGCCTTTTTTTTTTGGTAATTATTTTTTCGTAAAGTTACAGAAACTTACGAATTTCGTAACGATACTTGTTTTCTTTCCGTAATGTTACGGAACCTTGTGGATTACATAATCATCCCCTTTTTGACTTACGGAATGTTACGGAACCTCACTAATTGTGCAACGATGCTCCCATTTTATTTCCGGTGTGTCACGGAACCTTACGGATTGTGCATCAATATTTTCTTTTGTTTTCCGGCATGTCCCGGAATTTCACAAATTGCCTAATGATGGGTGCTAAGCACCTTACAAGGACCAAACAAAGGTCGCATGTCATCAAGCAAAGGTCCCCGGACGAAATTAGGGTATGACAATATGTATGGTAACTAGAATGTTTTGAATATCCTTGTATGTTGATATAAATTATGGGATATTTTCTACACGTACATGTGTGCAGAAATGGATTACATGAGTCCGTTCTCCATCAGAGGGATTAGCACGACCTTTTTGCGTTAAGATAAGTGTTATCTTGTAAAACTAACTTTTAAATGTTTGTTCTCGTAGGAAATGGCCCCGAGGAAGCTCGTCACAAAGAGATCTAGGAAGGATAAAGCGGCTGAAGGAACCAGTTCCACTCCCGAGTATGACAGTCACCGCTTTAGGTGCGTTGAACACCAGCAGCACTTCGAGGCCATCAAGGGATGGTCATTTCTCCGGGAGCGACGCGTCCAGCTCAGGGACGATGAGTATACCGATTTCCAGGAAGAAATAGGTCGCCGGCGGTGGGCATCACTGGTTACCCCCATGGCCAAGTTTGATCCAGACATAGTCCTCGAATTTTATGCCAATGCTTGGCCAACAGAGGAGGGCATACGTGATATGAGGTCCTGGGTGAGGGGTCAGTGGATCCCGTTTGATGCAGATGCTATCGGCCAGCTCCTGGGATATCCTTTAGTGCTGGAAGAGGGCCAGGAGTGCGAGTATGGCCAGAGGAGGAATCGGTCTGATGGGTTCGATGAGGAGGCCATCGCCCAAATGCTATGTATACCGGGGCAAGATTTTGCCCGGACTACCGCCGGGAGACAGGTGCGGATCATGTGCACCAACATGACCACCCTGACTCAGATATGGATGACTTTGCTGCTCAGCAACATCCTGCCCACCGATCATAATTCCGACCTCCCCCTGCCGAAGTGTCAGCTGGTGTACACCATCCTGACACGGATGAGCATCCATGTGGCTCAGTTAATCGCTGATGCCATCTATATTTTTGCAGGTATGGCGCCTACCAGGCACCCTCTGGACCCAGATAAGTCCAACAGGGCCCTGGGATTTCCCGCCTTGATCACAGGACTCTGCCAGTCATTCGGCGTCCCCGTCACACCTAGCAAGGTGATTCGGCCGCCCATCACCCAAGCTTTTATTGAGAAGTACTGCACGCAGAGACAGGTCCACGGTGATGCACCACAGGCCGCGGACGCGCCGCCACCTCATCAGGCTGGTCCAGCCGGATCATTTGACACGGAGCAGTATTTGCGGCATTTGGTTCGCCAGCAGGCAGCCAACCACCGGGCACATGTACAGACCCATGATTGTCTTTATCAGATGAGTCTCAGCCTACAGAGCCAGGGCTTTACTTCTTTTCCGTGCCCTACTCCGAACCAGTTCAGGGCAGAGGTCGCATGGCCTGGAGATTGGCCTGAGGCCCCAACAGGAGAGACACCAGCAGGGGCACCAGCAGAGGCTCCCGACGAGGCAGATGAGGCTTGCGAGGACGAAGAGATGACCGATTTACTTGATTTCTTAGGAGGGAGCGGGGCCACATGATTGGGAGATCTCTCGACCCATACTTCTTTTTGTTTCCATTTTTTTTCTGTTACATATCATCTTATTTTGTGTTTGACTAAGGGACTGACGTTTGTTTCATGTTTTGACTTTTGTTTTGTACATACATATCGCTTGAGTTGTTACGTCGTATTTGTTTCGTTGTTGTCAATAATGTTTGTTGAAATGCTGGAACCGCGTAGAGTTTTTTCATTTTAGGAACGTCGTCCTAAAAATAATAAAATAAAATGAACCAAAAATCCTAATAAAAAGAAAGAAGTGTTGTGAATAAAAGTCATGTTCATAAAGAAAAGAAAAAGGTTTTTATTTATACATGTATGTAAAAGGAAATGTGTATAGAAGGATTCTTGTGTGTAAATGATGCGTGGAAAGGAATTCTTGTGTGTGTGAGCAACGAGTGTATATGAAGAAACCTTTGTGTGAACCATAAGGGTGTGTTGGGAAAAATGAAAAATCTTTGAATGTAAATAGGGTTTGTATATAGACTGTGTGACGTAAGAAGAAGAGTTCTAATGCGTGTACAGAAGTTTGTCATAGATGTATAAAGAAAGATTTTCCTCATAAAGAACCACAAGTGTATAGTTTTAGTGAACATATTTAAAAATAAAACAAAAAGTAAAAAGAAAGAAAGACCGCAAAGATCGACATGATTTAGTTGAGAAGTATGAATCATTCGTAAAGAACAAACGCATCTTCTGGAAACAAGGGACTGATGCTAAGAGTTTATTTTCCGGAATGAACCGAGATAAGGATGGATGAATGCATTGAACTGATGAAAGAACATGATTTGGAAACGTTGGGTTTGTCTGTGTAAATTCCCAACCGTAGTGTCACAATGCCATAAACGGGATGCTTGAGTGTCCCCCTGGCTGTAGCCATGACTAATTTTGCACGTTATTTTCAAATCATCATTGTCACGCGTGCCTTATGGAATAATACGGAAGTTCGGGCTGAGAGAGACACCTTGACACCCAAATTTGTCTCGCCCCAGATATCAAGATTGGGGTTCCCACGATAAAAGATCCCATTGAGACACAACCTTAGACCTCTTTGAACCTTGGCCTATCAAAAGAATCCTCCTCCTTTCCCCCGAAGCAAAGGACAATGAAATCTCCTCAAGGGAGAGCGAACGGAATGTTAAAACCCGATTTCCCAAAGAAAGGGATGGGGAAGGAAAATTGAAGGAAGAAATGGAAAGAAAGAAAAAGAGAAAAATAAAAATAGAGAAAAGAACAAAAGAAAGGAAAGAAGGATTCCCGATCAAAGATTGAAAGGAAGTAAAAAGGGAAAAGAAGCAATTCTCGATCAATGAAAGAAGGAGGATAGAAAGTCTCCAAAAGCCAGATTGCCACTCAGAATCATTCTTGACTGGCAATATCCCACCCCACATGAACAAAGAGGAAAAGACCGAAACACCCAGATTCCTGTCCAAAAACACTGGCCTCGAGAAAATCCTATTGGTCCGTGATCGTACGTTTGATTTATGATTCGATAGGAAGTCGCGTGCAAAATAGAGTCCTGGTGCAGTTATGGTTTGGGAATAGGATAAGACAGCCTTGTGAGTTTTATACACTATGAGTGATTTATTTTCAGCTTAGCCCGATGTTTCCCCTGCGTGTTCGTTTGAAAGCTAGAAGTTGACATCCTACCCTTCATTCTCGGTTACAAGGAAGATTACCCTTGCCACAAGTATATTGTTTCTCTAAGATGTGGTGCTCTCGCGAATGATTTATTTTTCTTTGCAAAAAGCATGTTATCCTTTTAGGTGGAAAAACCCGGTGGACCGTTCGGTCCTGCCAATCTTTTCCGGAGCCACATGAATGAATTGCGTTGTCATTCATGTGTCCTCCATTTTCGAGTTTGGAGTTGAGTTTCATGATTGCCTAAGAGAGGACCCTCAAGGCAATCCTCCATTCTCATCCTGTTCCGGAGCCACATGAATGTTATTGCTTAGGGTTGTTCATGTGTTCTCCACTTTCGAGTTTGGAGTTGAGTTTCATGATTGCCTAAGAGAGGACCCTCAAGGCAATCCTCCATTCTCATCCTGTTTCGGAGCCACATGAATGTTATTGCTTAGGGCTGTTCATGTGTCCTCCGCTTTCGAGTTTGGAGTTGTGTTCCATGATTGCCTAAGAGAGGACCCTCAAGGCAATCCTCCATTCTCATCCTGTTCCGGAGCCACGTGAATGAATTGCGTTGTCATTCATGTGTCCTCCGTTTTTTAGTTTGGAGCTGTGTTCCATGATTGCCTAAGAGAGGACCCTCAAGGCAATCCTCCATTCTCATCCTGTTCCGGAGCCACATGAAGGTTATTGCTTAGGGCTGTTCATGTGTTCTCCACTTTTGAGTTTGGAGTTGAGTTTCATGATTGCCTAAGAGAGGACACTCAAGGCAATCCTCCATTCTCATCCTGTTCCGGAGCCACATGAATGTTATTGCTTAGGGTTGTTCATGTGTCCTCCGCTTTCGAGTTTGGAGCTGTGCTCCATGATTGCCTAAGAGGGACCCTCAAGGCAATCCTCCATTCTCATCCTGTTCCAGAGCCACATGAATGTTATTGCTTAGGGCTGTTCATGTGTTCTCCACTTTCGAGTTTGGAGTTGAGTTTCATGATTTCCTAAGAGAGGACCCTCAAGGCAATCCTCCATTCTCATCCTGCTTCGGAGCCACATGAATGTTATTGCTTAGGGCTGTTCATGTGTCCTCCACTTTCGAGTTTGGAGTTGTGTTCCATGATTGCCTAAGAGAGGACCCTCAAGGCAATCCTCCATTCTCATCCTATTCCGGAGCCACATGAATGTTATTGCTTAGGGCTGTTCATGTGTCCTCCACTTTCGAGTTTGGAGTTGAGTTTCATGATTGCCTAAGTGCGGACCCTCAAGGCAATCCTCCATACTCCACCTTTGTTTGGAGCACCATGAATGTCATTACCTAGCGCTGTTCATGTGTCTCCATTATCAAGTGTGAAGCTTCTGGTGACTGGGAAGCACGTTATTCTGTTGTTTTCCAGATCGATTCCTTCGCCAAGTATGTGTATACGTGTATATGTGTATTATGTTCATTGTTCTTTGTTATTGTTTGTATTTTGTTTTGTGCAGAAGAAAAAAGAAGGAAGGGAGACGAGAGTTGTCATCACAGAAAGGGCAGGACGGACGAAATCAGTGTCCTATCTTTGCTTTCCTCTTATCTCCGATGAGAGGTAAGTAAAGAGGGGCAACTGTCATACCCTAATTACGTCCGGGGATTATTACTTGATGACATGCAATAAATGAAGTCCCGAGACGTCTCAGAAATCCAAAAGGAAGCAGGCTTGCATAATCCTTGAAATTCCGTAATGTGGCGGAAATCGAAAAGAGGTGTTTTTGCGCAATCCGTGAGTTTCCGTAACTTCTTTGAAAGCCAAAAAAGAGTAAATACATAATCCGTAAGGATTCGTAACCTTGCGGAAGGAAAATAAGTATCGTTACGAAATTCGTAAAGTTTCGTAACGTTACGGAAAAAGAATTTCAAAAAAAATAGAAAAGGGGGGTGCATTTAGTAAAAAGGGGGGTGTAAATAGCAACCAGGCCCACTTGGGCCCTCCAGAAGGCTGTTGCTTCTGGAGGAAGCAACCTTGCTCGCCTGGGCGAGCTGGGCGGCAAGCTTCTCCCCTATTTTGCTATAAATAGGGGAAGAAGTGAAGAAGAAAAGGGTTCAGCCCCTTAGGCATTTCTCTCTCTCTCGAATTTGCTGAGGAAAATTATTTCCGTGAAGAAAATCCAAGCCGAGGCGCTTCCGTAACGTTTCCGTGAGTAATTACGCGAAGATTCTCGACCGTTCTTCAAGATTCATCGTTCGTTCTTCGTTTTCTTCAGTCTTCAATGGGTAAGTACCTCAAACCAAACTTTTCAATTCATTCTATGTACCCGTGGTGGTCCACATTTTGTTGCATGTATTTTTATTCTTGTTTTCGTCTACTTTTTATACCCCCTTTTGACGTGCTTAAGCCATTTGTTTAAGTGATTTCTCGCTTAATCTAAAAATAAAATAAATTTCCACCGAACATTTGAATTGTATCATCTGTTAATTTTGGTTAAAATGAATTCCGACCGTTCGGTCGTGCCGTAATCCCGTTGGAAATCAAAAAAGAGGTAAAATAATAATATAATAATCAAAAAATACCTTTGAGTAAAATAAAAGCGTAAGATCAATCGGACGTTTTCTCTTTGGAACTTCTCATTCTTAATTGAATTGACTAATAACTAAAGTGAAACTAAGGCTAAAATCAACTCGCCTACTCAAGCTCGTCCACAAAAATAGGTTTTTTGAAAGTTTATCATGTCAGTTTCTTACTAAGTAAAAAAGGATCATTTTTAAGGTCCAACGCCTTAAAATGATCACCCCTCAAGTAAAAAGAATCACTTGATTCACGCATAAGAAAGAACTACGTAGGTCTGATTTCCTCTCCAAAGGAGGGTACGTAGGAGCAAAAACCTCGCTTTTGTCGACCTCAAAAAATAAAAAAGAAATAAAAGTTAAGATAACACAATTCCACAATTCTAAAAAATAGGTTGTTGTCCTTCGAGACAAACGTAAGAGGTGTTAATACCTTCCTCAAGCGTAAATACAACTCCTGAACTTAGAATTTTCATTTTGACCGGTTTCCTTCGGTTTTTCCGACGTTTTCCACAAATAAACGTTGGTGGCGACTCCGTGCATCTTTCCTCCTTTGGAAAGCGCACCTGTGAGCCTCGCCCTCGCTCGCCCGCGAAGGGCACGTTGCGACAACAGTAGAGAAGAGGTTACCTTTAAGGTTAGCACGTGCATAAGTGTAGAAAAACTAGACTAGAATTGGATAAAAAGTTCCTTTCATCTGCACCAGCTTTGACTGTCCTTGTGCTTCCAACAGGTAGGGAAAGTTGAATCCTTGTGATGAGAACCATTTCGAGTCCAAATACTTGGGGACCCTCACATTTTTGACAACATATATCATCTTGTAGTCATTCTTCTTGCTTTCATCTGTGAACCATGTATCCAAATGGTCGATAACAACCTATGATAATAGTTTGAGAGTTAGGCTAGGAATATGATCTTGTAGAATTTTTCGTCTTTTTGTTGAAGAAGAAAATATAGTATATATGCGTTGTAGTACTCCAAAAAAGGATGTAGCTTTAGGACAAGAGTTAACCATATCACAAAGTACCAAATTTAGACTATGACAACCACATGGAGTGTAAAATAATCGAGGAGTAATGTCTAAAATTATGTTTTGCACACCTTGATGTTTTCCTTTCATATCTGATCATCATAATGTTGTCCTCTTATGTTACTAATATCAAGTCCAATATTATTTATTTCATTCATAATAGCATCAAAAAGGCCTTTTTCAGTTGTATCATCTACTTTTAAAAATTCTAAAAAAATATTAAAAAACTTGTATTTGAGTTGAAGAAACATCTACACACCGTAATACAAAAGAAATTTGTTCTTGATGACTTGCATCATGAGTACAATCAAGTATGATTGAAAAATATTTTCCATTCTTAATATTTTTTATAATGTTTTAATTTCACTTGCTAACAAATTTATCAATTTATCTTGTATCATGTGTCCAAGGTAATGGTTATGAATATGTTCTTGCATTATAGGATCAAATTCTACAATCATTTCAATTATACTTAAAAAGTTTCATTACTTTCTTTGTAAATTCTTTCATCCATTCCACGAAATGTTAAGTTATTTTTTGCAAGAGTTTTAACAACCACAATAATTCTAAATAAAACATTTCTCCAATGTTCTGTATCTCTATTTATTTGTTCTTGAACATGTTTGTCAATTGTTTTATTTTTTAGTAACCTTTTTTCTAAGTCAATCCTGAAACTCATATTAGCAATATGCTCATTACTTATCTCATGATTCCTCAACTTATGACTAATATTTCTCCAATCCCTACTACCTTCATTAGCTAATTTAGTTGTACTAGGAACAAGATTAAACAACTTACAATAGAAACAAAAGACTTTATCCAAATCTTGAGAATAAATTAACCATGTTCTTTCATGTTGTTCACCATTAGACAACTTTTGAATGTAAAATAATGAAGAAAAGTGCCTTGAGAATTCATCCTTAGGAAAATCTATATTAGTAATTTTAAAAGGACCTTTTCCTACTTATAAATCTCTCAAACTTGTACTAATATTTGTCCATTGACTTGGATCATATATATTTTTAATAGTTGTTTTTTTTAATTTATTTATTTCTTCTTTTTTTTTTTTCATTTTGAGTTTGGGAATCAATATAATCTTGTTCGTTAACTAATAATACTTCTCCGTTATATTCATTTTCATAAATTTCTACGTTGTTAACTTGTTCATTCAAAGAGCAATTACCTATATTTTCATATTTATTTTTATTTGCTTTGATAAATCTATCTAGAGCCCCCTTTTTGTGATTCAATTAAAGCATCAACTTTTTTCTTAAGTTTTGAATAACCAGATTCAAAATTTTGAATTGACATTTTGAAATAAAGCAACTAATGTAGAAAAAATAAATAAAAATTATAAGCCAAGATTATGAAAAAAATGTTAAAACAATAAAATAACCTAATTGCCAACTTGCAAATGTATTGCTTTATATACTTCATTGAGTTGAGATATTTCACCACAATGCTCTTTGAACTCCGAAACTAATAAATGTACAACAAAAATATTTTAGAAATTCAATAAATTATACAAAAAAATATGAGAGCTGAATTATTAAAAATTACAATCGTATTTAAAAAAGTGAAAAAGAGCATAAAACATTTAAATTATTTAGCCAAATGGATAGAAGAATTATTAAAATAACATGTGTAATACCTTACATGTGAATCGGAAAGCAAAGCTACAAATCAAAAGCAAAACAAGGAATATTGAGATAAAAAAATCAATAAGCGCACATAATCAAATGAGAATAAAGGAAGGAATAATCTGCACGAAAAGAAAGCCATTGAGAGTATAAATAACAATGAGAGTGATATTTCAACTAATTTGGGAGAGGATAAAAAGTGATTTTTGGATTACTTTTGGTAATTAGACAAAATAAGAAAAGAGATTTCAGATTAATTTTAATGAAAATTGATATATTCAGATTAAGAGACCTTTGATATAACCAATCAAGAGACAAACTAATTAATGACAATCGATGAGTAATTAATTTCAAGTGAAAACTAAACAATAAAATTATGGGTCTTATCAAAAATTAAAACTATATTTCTTCTATATTATTTTTTATGGGTATTATAAGAAAATATGAGTCTTATAATTATTAATATAATTTAAATTTTAAATTTAAATAATTATTTTTCAATTTTATACAAATAATGTAACTTGGTTTAGTGTTGTTAGCTTTTTCATCTTGTCCTAGGATTGATAGAATAGAAGTTAAACCCTTCCTTAACGTGCTTTAAAGGAATTATTTTGAATTTTCTTTATTAAATAAATGTCTATGTGTCTATTAGGGAAGTGTGTATGGTTGTTACGTCTGGTTGTTGGTTGTGTAATGGGAAGTATAGAAGGTATGGAGAACCATGTGCATAGGAAAGAGCAAAAATGAGTATGAAAAAACATGAAAAACAACACTTCATCAGTGCAAAAGTCTGTATGGGAAATCATGATTGCTTGGAAATAACTATAAAATCAATTCACAAATAATAGGTGGGTCACCGGTTTCCATAAAAATCGAGCAAGTGAACTGGTACTAATGCATAAGCGATCGAATCTCGAGCTTGGACCGTCTAGGTGATCAATTTTTGATGCAACAGGTTGAACTGGCTAATTCGAGCCAAGTTTAATAACTATGGTTGTGAGGGATAGGGTTGAAGGTAATATTTTTTTTTAGTAGGCAACTCATGAGCCAACTCGGCCCACTATGGGTTCAACTTGAGTGACCCAGGTTAATGTAGCTCCATGTAGAGCTTGTAGGCCTTGGATCTTCTTCATCAATGGAGTCCTTTGCCTCTTGAAGATCAATGGTAGCGGAATGGAGAAGGAGGAAAGGTGATTAGAGACACCATTTCAAGGAGAAGATGAGTCAATAAAATGCTCACCACCATAAGAAGCCATGGATAAGAGCTTTAAGGTAGGGGAAGATGAGTGGAGGGAGAAGAAGAGAAGGGAACAAAATTTTGAGAGAGAGAAAAGGGAGAATGAGGTCTGAACTTTGAAGTCTAATTTCTCAAATGATCAAAGTTGTAAAATGCACACACAAGGCCTCTATTTATAACCTAAGTGTCACAAAAAATTGGAGGAAAATTTGAATTTCTATTCAAATTTCTCTTGAATTTGAATTTGAATTTGTGGAGCCAAATTTGGAGCAAAAATTTCACTAATTATGATTAATGAATTTCAGCTATGGTTCATCCCACTAATCCAAGATCAAGTCCAAGATTCTCCACAAAGTGTGCTTAGGTGTCATGAAGCATGTAAAGCATGAAGGACATGCACAAAGTGTGACTATATGATGTGGCAATGAGGTGTAGCAAGCAAACGCTCACCTTTAGGCTAGTCCGAAATTTAATTGGATTGGGCTTCTCCCAATTCAATTAAATTTCTCTCCCAACACACACATCAAATAGTGCATTTAATGCATGTGAAATTACAAAACTATCCTTAATACAAAAACTAGTCTTGGTTCCTTAAAATACAAGGGCTGAAAAATCCTACATTACTAGGGTACCCTAAACTTGTGGGGTATCCTCCCTACACTATGGAGCCCTAAATACAAGACCCAAAAAATAATGAAACCCTAATCTAATATGTACAATGATAAGTGGACTCATACTTAGTGCATGGGCCCAAAATCTACGATAAGGCTTATGAGAACCCTAGGGTCTTCTTTCGCATCCCTGGCCCAATCTTCCTAGAGCCTCCTAGCCATGGCTTTAGTGATGGGTCTCCTCCTTGGGAGGATTGCATCACAGGTCATAAATGGTTTGTGCCATATTTTTGCCATTATTAGAAATGCCTATTTTTTTCAACCCAACTTGACCCAAATCTGTGGTGGTGGTGGGGGGGGGGGGTTGGGCATGGGTTGCGATTCATTTTGATAGCTTTCAAATATATATATATATATATATATATATATATATATATATATATATATATATATATATATATATATATATATATATATATATATTGTAGATTCTATAACACCTTAAGAGTATTATCGTAATTACGCTTATGATTCTAAACTATGAAAACTAAAATATTTACACAACAATCTGATGTAGAAGCTAACATATAAACATTACAACTTGATTCCATATATAATCTAAATACAACTTATTTCTCATAACATTCACATCATGCAATATATAAGAAAATACACTGAAATATAAAAATAACTAAGCTACATCTTTCATGACAAGGCTTTATGCTTCAAGAACACATGTCATCATGTGTGTCAGACCCTAATTTCATCCGGGTATAATGTTTTTATGATTCGGATATGATATTTTGATCATTGCTAATTAAATTACGGTGTTCGGCACCGATGACATTGCAAGGCCAAGGGGTCACGTAGGGTTTTAATGGTTGTTTGTTAGTTCCAGAAACAAAAGCCACAAGGAACGGGAAAAATGGCCATTTTTTTTACCCTAAACTCTCCCAGGCTAGCATCTAGCTCGCCTAGGCCAAGAAAAAGCTTTAGACCTAAGCAAGCTACTCGCTTGGGCAAGCTCTAGCTTGCCTAGGTGAGCTGATACCTTCAACCCTAAGCAAATGGCTTTTTCTATAAATATCCATGTAGGGGAAGAGGTTCAGGGCTCAGAGAACTGAAGAAGGAGAGGAAGAAACACAGAAAGAGAAAGAGAAGAAAAAAAAGTAAAGCCGAAGTGTTGCCGAATAGCAACCGTGGATCATTCCCTACATTATTTCTCTCGCTAGCCTTGTACCCCGTGCAACAGTCGGTTAGTTTTTCTTAAGAGTTGAATGTAATCTATGTACCCTTATGGGTCCTCTTTGATATTATGTGTGTATTCTCCCCTTTTTTGTTGGTAATTTCATCTTATTCGTAAGGCTTAATTCTAATCGATCACTAGTGTCATGAAATTGTTTTTTTTTAGTTAGACTGGAAGGCAATAAACAAAACCAAAAATGAAAAAATCAATTCATAACCAAACTTTTTTTCGTCAAATATCACTTGAGATCATTTCAAGGTCCAATGCCTTAACAATTCCCTCCGCTTTTCAAAAATTAAAATGTCATTTCAAGTTCCAATGCCTTAATGACTCTTTGTTTGCAATTAAAATAAGTATTTTACAAAACATGAACATTCTTACTTAAAGAACTACACAGGTCTAATTTCCTTATTGCACCTGGGGATACGTAGAAGCAAGGGCAACACCCTTGTCGATTCAAAAAAATAATAATAAAAAAAGGAAAATAAATAATTTTGAAGTTACGCTTTGTACACTCGATTAAAGGCTGCTATCCCTTGTGACAGACACATGGGATGCTAATACCTTCCCTATGCGTAAACAACTCTCGAACCCTTCTTTTCAAAATTTGCAAACCATTTTTGGTTTTTCTAACGTTTTCCTCAAATAAATGTTGGTGGCAACTCCCACTCGTTTTCTCCTTAGGAGAAGATCGTGCTTTTATATATTTTCTTTCGCCGTCCTGTCGTAAGGTAGGTTGCGACAACGTTTTTCCTGAAAAGAAGGGAACTTAAAGGGTAAGACATCCATCGATCATAAACACTTGCCTCTAACTTATCCATTTCAATTTGATTCCTACATTCATTCACTTATAAACAGAAAGGGGGGAATTTTATCGAACAATTTGTAGGCGGCAGATGCAATCCTATCCCCCAAGGGCATTGGATAGAAAACTCCAAGAAGATCAGGCCAGAGAAGCAAGAGAAGGCCCTAGGATTCTCATGAGCCTTAGGGTAGATTTTGGGCCCATGGGCTAAGTATAATCCCACTTATCTTTGTACATATTATATTAGGATTTCATTATTTGTGGGCCTTGTATTTAGGGCTCTATAATGTAGGTAGGGTACCCTAGAAATGTAGGATTTTTCATCCCTTGTATTTTAGGGCACCTAGACTAATTTTTGTATTAAGGGTAGTTTTGTAATTTCACATGCATTAAGTGAATATTTGATGTGTGTGTTGAGAAATAAATTTAATTGAATATGCAGAAGCCTGATCCAATTAAATTTTAGAGGGTGAGGTGAGCATTTGCTTGCTACACCCCATTGCCACATCATATAGTCACACTTTGTGCATGTCTTTCATGCTTTACATGCCTCACGACATCTAAGCACACTTAGTGGAAAATATTGGACTTGATCTTGGATTAGTGGGCTGAACCATAGCTAAAATTCACTAATCATAATTAGTTAAATTTTGGCTCCAAAATTTGGTTCCACAAATTCAATTTCAAATTCAAGTGAAATTTGAATAGAAATTCAAATTTCCCTCTAATTTTGTGTGACACTTAGGTTATAAATAGAGGTCATGTGTGTGTAGTTTTTTTAACTTTGATCATTTGAAAATTACACTTCAAAGTTAAACCTCATTTGAGGCACAAAATTTCGTGCTCCTTCTCTCCCTCTCCCTCCACTCATCTTCTCCTACCTTCAAGCTCTTATCCATGGCTTCCTATGGTGGTGAACTTCTTTTGACTCATCTTCTCCTTGAAGTGGCATCTCCAATCATCTTTCTTCTTTCTCCATTCCACTACCATTTATCTTCAAGAAGCAAAGGACTCCATTGATGAAGAAGATCCAAGACCTACAAGCTCCACATGGAGCTATAAAGTGATTTTGATAAAAGGAAAAATCAATGATTTGGATAAAGGGAAAAAATAAGAAAAATCACACAAGTTTGCAGGAAAATCAATGTCCAGGAAAAAAAGTGAAAGGGAAGTGTGCGTGTTGTTTTGGCTCGAAATTTGTTCTATAATTGGTGACTATTTTATACCAATCTTAGTTATAAAATTTCAATTGAAAATTAGTGTGAAAACAAGTGCAAAAACTAGAGGTTTCTTGAGTCTTATTTTTTTTAGTTTTTTTTGCTCTACTCTAGAGTCATTCTAGGTTTCTCTTTGAGTCCTAGCTTGCTTTTGTGTGCTTTTTATTGATTTAATTGTTGAATAATCCTTGAAAATTTGTCTTGTTAAAACTCTATTGGTTTAGCTTTCATTTCATTTTTTGGTCTTTGGTTATTGTTTGTCTCTTTGTTTCATTGTTTGTGAGTTGCCATATAGGGAATTGGAAAGGAGGATTGGTGCCATCCCTTGAAGAATTTGAGTCAAGAAGCAAGGGCCCAACCATCGTCAAAGCTATTGGACTAAGAAGCACTCCAAATTGAGTGAATCATCAAAGAGAGCACAACCACCAAAATTGAGGACTGTTTTGTAATTGGCAATTTACTTACCTTCGCTGCTTTCAAATTTTGTACAAAAAGGCCTTTCATTGGAAGTGTGTTGGGAGCCTCCAATAGGTTACCAAAATTTCGTTTGTGTGTAATAATTTTAGGCAATTTTTCCCTTAGGATAGTGAGTGTTTTGTTGGAACCTTAAATGTGGTCATCCAAACACTCTTAGGATCCGCCTAGTTTGCATTTCTTGCTTACTTTCATAGTTTATTTCCTTTACCTTCCATTGCCTAGTTTATCTTGTTATTACATAATACTTTCTTCTTGCTTATCACGCTTATCTTGAGTTCTTTTGAACCCTAGCTTTTACCTTTTGCAAACCCCCAACAAGAAAGAACCATAACTTAGGAACCAACCTGAGTCGTCATTCATCTAGTGTAAATGGTGAGGGTACTAGTCATAAGGACCCTCTATCTAGAATCTTAGATGAGTTGAGTTTGCTCAAGTTATGGAAATAAAAACTAGAAAGAAAAGAAAAAGGAAAAGTGACGTAGCTCCATGTGGAGCTTGTAGGCCTTGGATCTTCTTCATCAATGGAGCCCTTTGCTTCTAAAAGTTTAATGGCAGCGGAATGAAGAAGGAAGAAAGATGATTGGAGATTCCACTTCAAGGAAAAGATGAGTCAAGAAGAAGCTCACCACCATAGGAAGCCATGGATAAGAGCTTGAAGGTAGGACAAGATGAGGGGAGGGAGAGGGAGAGAATGGGCACAAGATTTTATGCCTCAAATGAGGTCTGAACATTGAAGTGTAATTCGCAAATGATCAAAGTTGAAAAAAATGCACACACATGACCTCTATTTATAACCTAAGTGTCACACAAAATTGGAGAGAAATTTGAATTTTTATTCAAATTTCACTTGAATTTGAAATTGAATTTGTGGAGCCAAATTTTGGGGCCAAAATTTCACTAATTATAATTAGTGAATTTTAGCTATGGCTCAGCCCACTAATCCAAGATCAAGTCCAAGATTCTCCACTAAGTGTGCTTAGGTGTCATGAGACATGTAAAACATGAAGGACATGCACAAAGTGTGACTATATGATGTCGCAATGGGGTGTAGCAAGCAAATGCACACCTCCCCCTCTAAAATTTAATTGGATTAGGCTTCTCCCAATTCAATTAAATTTATTTTCCAACACACATCAAATATTCACTTAATGCATGTGAAATTACAAAACTACCCCTAATACAAAAACTAGTCTAGGTGCCCTAAAATAAAAGAGCTGAAAAATCCTACACTTTTAGGGTACCCTACCTACATAATGGAGCCCTAAATACAATGCCCAAAAATAATGAAACCTTAATCTAATATGTACAAAGATAAGTGGGCTCATACTTAGCCCATGGGCCCAAAATCTACCCTAAGATGAGAACCCTAGGGCCTTCTCTTGCATCTCTGGCCCAATCTTCTTGGAGTCTTCTATCCAATACCCTTGGGGGGGTAGGATTGCATCAAAAAGATAGGGTAGAAATAAATCAAGATGAGAGGGAACAAATAAGAGAAGAAGAAAGAAGGAAAATACTAAAATAATTAAGAAAAGAAAAACATGCCTCATATGGTAGTCATGACCCTTGCAAGAGCTTAAGTGAAGAACTTTGTGACTATTATGAAGGAAGGCATAAGTCACGTCTTAGACCTCACTCCCATAGGAGAGAAAAGGAAAGAAAGCCTCAAGAGGCTAACATTAACCTCCTATACTTCCATGGGAAGGACAATGTAGAGGCTTACTTAGATTGGGAAATAAGGGTAGAGGAACAACTTAAAAGGAAGTCTACTTCAAAATCTTGTTGCCCTCACTCTTATCCAAAGAAAGATCAAGGTCAAGGCATCTTAGGGGCAGCACCTTCTAAGCCCAAAGATGATAAATGGAAGACAATAGAAAAGCAACCCCCTAAGGCTAGTATGCAAGAGAAGACTAGCTCTATAAAGTGCTTTAAATGTCTTGGAAGAGGACACATTACTTCTCAATGCCCCACCAAGAAAACCATGATTATGAGGGGCCATGACTTTTATAGTAGCCAAGATGAGGCTACTACTTCACCTTCCTCTAGTGAAAGTGAAGAAGCAAAAGGGGAAGAATCTAGTGAAGAAATCTACACTCAAGAAGAAGGTTGTCATAATTTTAGGTTGGAGTAATCAACATGAAAATATACAAAAGGTACGATTTATTGCATTACTTTCCTTAAATTTTTAAATGGTGATCAAGGGATTCCCACGAACCCTAAGAGAATAAAGGTCATTCCTGAGTGGCCCACTCCACCAAGTATAAGGAAAATTTGGGGCTACCATGACTTAAAAAACTCTTACAATGGGTTTGTCCCATATTTTTCTATACTTGTAGCACCACTCATTGAGTTGGTGAGGAACCATGTTCCCTCATGGGAAGATGCCCAGGAAATGGGTTTTTAGACCTTACCTTACTCCAACATACCAAACACCCCTAATATATATGTTTCTATTCTTTTTACAGGTGTTGAGGGAAGAAGCCCAGAGTTTCAAGAACCTCTAGATTTGAGGTCAAATCCTTTTCAAGGGGGAGGGAATGATGCAATCCTATCTCCCAAGGGCATTGGATAGAAAACTCCAAGAAGATTGAGCCAGAGAAGCAAGAGAAGGCCCTAGGGTTCTCATGAGCCTTAGGGTAGATTTTGGGCCCATGGGCTAAGTATAAGCCCACTTATCTTTGTACATATTAGATTAGGATGTCATTATTTTTGGGCCTTGTATTTAGGGCTCCATAATGTAGGTAGGGTACCCTAGAAATGTAGGATTTTTCTTCCCTTGTATTTTAGGGCACCAAGACTAGTTTTTGTATTAAGGGTAATTTTGTAATTTCACATGCATTAAGTGAATATTTGATGTGTGTGTTGAGAAATAAATTTAATTGAATATGGAGAAGCCAAATCCAATTAAATTTTAGAGGGGGAGGTGAGCATTTGCTTGCTACGCCCCATTGCCACATCATATAGTCACACTTTATGCATGTCCTTCATGTTTTACATGCCTCATGACACCTAAGCACACTTAGTGGAGAATCTTGGACTTGATCTTGGATTAGTGGTCTGAACCATCGCTAAAATTCACTAATCATAATTAGTGAAATTTTGGCTCCAAAATTTGGCTCCGCAATTGAATTTCGAATTCAAGTGAAATTTGAATAAAAATTCGAATTTCCCTCCAATTTTGTGTGACACTTAGGCTATAAATAGAGGCCATGTGTGTGCATTTTTTTAAATTTGATCATTTGAGAATTACACTTCAAAGTTCAAACCTCATTTGAGGCAAAAAATTTCGTGCTCCTTCTCTCCCTCTCCCTCCACTCGTCTTCTCCTACCTTCAAGCTCTTATCCATGACTTTCTATGGTAGTGAGCTTTTTCTTGACTCATCTTCTCCTTGAAGTGGCGTCTCCAATCATATTTCTTCCTTCAAGAAGCAAAGGACTCCATTGATGAAGAAGATCGAAGGCCTACAAGCTCCACATGGAGCTACATCAGTGGTTGTAAAGGAATGTGAAAATACAAAACAAAATTGAAGAAATAGGATAGAACAAAAGCAGAACACAAATCAAGTTTGATAGCATCAATCCATTTCACCAAACCAATGGAATTTCTCGAGAGCTTCCGTTGTTCAATTTCGAGTGTTTCGATATATTATGCGCCCTCTGACATCCGAGTTAAAAGTTATGACCATTTGAATTTCTCCAGAGCATCCGTTGTTCAATTTCGAGCGTCTCGATATATTTCAAAATTAGAAAATGAATCCATAACCTAATCAATTTTCAATCCTAAGCATAATCATAACCATGAAAATCGAAAGTAGGATTGAAGAGAAAGATGAACATTTTCAAAGTTAGAAATACTAAACTAGCACTCAAATTCATCCTTGCATGGAGTGAATCCTTGGATTGATTGATTGTTTAGCCCTCCATGATCATCACCAATGGAAAATCCGTGAAAGTTTGTGCAAGAAAATGGTAGAACAAAAGTGAAAAGAGGAAGAAGAATGAAGAACATTTGAGAGAAAAGATAGAAAAACTTGCATAACAAGTAACTAATTTTGTTTTTTACAAAATGAAGTAACTAACTAACTAACAAACTAACTTCCACTAATATATAGAGGGACCACTCAGAAGGAATGGATGGGCCTTGATTAGGCTCATCTAATCTACCTAATCAAACTAATTACACGAAACAAAGCCCAAACCCATAGCCCAATTATTCAAGTGTAGAGGCTCTAACTTCTAATCTCAATTTGACCCTCGAAATAGCATAATTGGCCAAAGCTTATTTGTAATAAAACTGAAGAACATTTTCTTAGCTTTCTAGGGACTACTCACATACCATTTGCCTAAAACCAAGACTGAGTTAAGGTGAGAAAATAAAGGTCAAAGAGATATTAATTGAGCTAAGAAGAGTAGAAAAATATTAAACTACACCACCACCGAAAAGGAGCTTTTAGCTATTGTTTTTGCATTAGATAAATTCAAATCTTATTTGCTTTGCTCCCATATTATTGTCTATATTGACCATGCAGCCTTGAGGTACCTATTGAAAAAGCTTGATGCTAAACCCAAATTGATCAGGTGGATGCTTCTTCTTTAGGAATTTGATATTGAGATCAAAGATAGTAGTGGTGCAAAAAAACACGGTGGTTGATCATTTGAGTAGGATTAAGGGACCTATTGATTCTCTCCCTATTAGGGATAAATTCCTTGATGAGCATTTGAATCAATTGCATTCATCACATGTCACACCTTGGTTTTCTGATATTGTGAATTTCATTGTTGCATTTGTTATCCCACCAATTGCATCTAAGTCTCAAATAGATAAACTTAAGAGTGATGCCAAATACTATGTGTGGAATGATCGTTATTTGTGGAGGTTTGGTAGTGACCAAGTGATCCACAGGTGTGTGCCCGATCATGAGATTCAATCTATTCTATAATTTTGTTATGGCACACCTACCGACGTTCATTTTGGTCCTCAATGAACCATTAGGAGGATCTTTGACTGAGTTCTATTGGCCAACCATTTTTAGAGATGCTCATCATTTTTCCACCACCTGTGAGCAGTGTCAGAAAGTGAGAGGGACCGCTACACATAGGCATGAGATGCCCCCAACAATCCATTATTTTTTGTGAGATTTTTTATGTTTGTGGTATTGATTTTATCGGTCGTTTTCCTATTTCTCATGGTTTTTCATATATCTTAATTATTGTTGATTATGTTTCTAGGTGGGCTGAAGCCAAGGCCATCAGAATTAATGATTCTAAAGCTGTTGTGGATTTTGTGAGATCTAACATTTTATGCAAGTTTAGTGTGCCTAGAGCCAGTATTAGTGACCAGGGGAGCCATTTCTGTAATAGGTCATTGACATCCTTGCTCCAGAAGTATGGGGTTGTGCATAGAGTTGTTACAGCTTATCATTCCCAAACTAATGGGCAAGCAAAGGTTTTCAATAGAGAGATCAAGCAAGTGTTGCAAAAGATAGTGTAGCCCAACAGGAAGGATTGGAGAAAACTACTTGAGGATGCTCTATTGGCCCACAGGACTACTTACCGAACACCTTTGGGGATGTCTCCCTATAGAGTTGTTTTTGGTAAGGCATGCCACCTTCCAGAGGAGATTGAGCACCGTGTGTATTGGTCAGTGAAGAGTTGTAACATGGCATTTGATGAAGCGAGTACGGAAAGGAAGCTTCAATTACAAGAACTTGAGGAGATCCGCTTAGAAGCCTATGAGAACTCTAAAATTTATAAGGAGAAAGTGAAAAGGTTTCATGATTCTAAGATTCTTAGGAAGGAGTTCCATATTGGCCAAAAAGTGCTCTTGTTTAACTCTCGCCTCTAGCTTATTTTTGGTAAACTTCGATCTAGATGGGATGGTCCTTTTGTTATTAATAATGTTTTTCCCATGGTGAAGTTGAGATTAAAAATAAAGTTACTGGAAAAGTCTTCAAAGTGAAATGGTCACTAACTCAAGCTTTTTCATGAGAGCCCCAAGTGGAGGAGGAATTTGTAGTGGTCACTAACTTTATTTGATGATGTGCCTTGAATGACACTTGAGGAGTTTCCTTCCCTTTTCTTTTATATGTTCTCTCTTTCTTTGCATTTCATTATATGCTCACATTGAGGACAATGTGCATTTCAAGTGTGAGGGGGAGGGTTTAGAAAACATTTGTTTTATGTTTTCTCTATTTTTTGTTTTACTGTTTCTGTTGTTATTTCTGTTCCTATATTTTGTTTCAGTTTTTGTGTCTGTATCTATTTTTTGTTCCTATTAAACTATATTTTGTTTTGTCTATTTTTCTTCATTTGTATCTGTTTTTGTTTTGTTGTTGCTTTCTGTTTTGCTGTATTTGTTTTGTTTTGTTGTTTTACTGTTTTTACATTTTAAAAAATATACAGATTTTACAACTACTATTTTCTAATGTTTTTTTGTTGAATATAGGCACTTTCTCATGTTTTTCATAGAATTTGTAACATGTATAAATCGTGAGAGATGTATGATAGAATTATGCCTTGTGAGTTTTTGGGATTTTGTGGATGGATTGCATTATTCCATTCATGTTCTTCCATGTGTGATTTCACCCTTGTGCTAGATTACTCTAGGTTTTGCCTTGTTTCTCTTGTCATTCCTTTTTGCACATGCATTGATTGAGATGATTAAGGCTTTCTTTCTTTTAGCCACTAGCCAAATAAGCCTACCTTGCATTGATATCCATTGTCAGCCTCTTTGAACCTTTAACCCCTTATTTCATTTTGTAGCTCATTACAAGCCAAAAAGTGGAAAACCATGTTGTCCTAAACTTTAGCGAGAAAATGGGCCTTGAAATTGTTTTGGGAGTGGGTTTCAAACAAGTGTGGGGAATTCATACTTTGTTTTATGAAAGTTCCTTTGTCTTTGTCATCTTATTTTCTTGTGACTTGTTGAAATGGAAAAAAAGAGAAGAGTACAAAAGAAAAAAATGAAGAAAAGAAAAAAAATGGAAACAATAAAAGAAAAGAGAAAAATGGGAGAATAAAAAACAAAAGGTCAAAGAGAAAAAAAATTACAAACCAAGAGAAGAAAAAAATGAATGAAAAAAAAAACATGTGTTGTGGTTCATTTTCATTCTTGTAAGTTCTTGTTATTTTAATCTTGTTCTCCACTTTGTTTTTTGTTTCTAACCCTCTTTTTACTTGTTGACTTAATTCCCATTGTCCCTCTTTTCCCTTAGTTTTAGCCTAAATATCCTTCTCATATCCACCTTTACCTAGCCATACGTTACAAGCCAATAAAAGTCCTTTTGATCTTTTGATGCATGTGTATTTCAAGTTGAATGGATTATAATCTTGTCAAAATTTGGATGTGCTAGTTACATGTGGTGCTTGAGTGTAAACACAAACCCATACATATTTGGTAAGGTGAGTGTTGTTCTTTGAGAGATTTCTATCACCATGGTACATTCTTAATTTTGACTTGACTACTTGTCCACTTTGCATTTTGTGATCATATGTTCACGGATTGCTTGTTACCTTGAGATCATTCTTTTGTTTTCCATCTCTATCATATTTTTGCATCGTTAGGATCCATTAAAAAAATGTGTGTGCCTTGTTCATGCCTTTCTTTTGTTGTGTTTATTTTTTTTTAGTTTGATTACTTTTTCTTAATCTTTCTTTTAGTTTTTCCCGGGAGTACAAAAGATAATGTTAGCTTAATTGACATCTCTTTGAAATTTATTTTCTCACATTAACTTAGTTTTGGTCTTAGGAAAATGATTGAGCTTAATTGAGAGTTGTAGCTAAAGTTCAGATTTTGTGCTTATTTGACCTATCTGCCTTATGCAGGGCCTAAAGGACACTATAGAACTCCAAATGGAGCATGTAAGTAGTCCCTGGAAATCTAAGAAAAGGATATTCAATTAGGTTAGAAATTAGCTTTGGACAATTCTGCCATTTCGAGGGTCAAATTGAGCTTAGAAGTCAGAGCCTTTGCACTTGACTAACTGGGCTACGAGTTTGGGCTTTGTTTTGTGTAATTAGTTTAATTAGGTAGATTAGATGGGCCTAATCATGGATCATCCATTCCTTTTGAGTAGTCACTCTATATATTAGTGGAAGTTAGTTAGTTAGTTTGTTCACTACTTCATTTTGTAAAAAAATAGAATTAGTTACTTGTTGTGCAAGCTTTCTCTTTTCTCTTTTTCACTTAAATGTTCTTCATTCTTCTTCCTCTTTTCACTTTTGTTCTACCATTTTCTTGCACTAAATTTTGTAGCTTTTCCATTGGTGATGATCATGGAGGGCTAAACAATCAATCAATCCAAGGATCCACTCCATGCAAAGTTGAATTTGAGTTCTGGTTTAGTATCTCTAATCTTTATGAATGTTCATCTTTCTCTTCAATCCTATTTTTAATTTTCATGATTATGATTATGCTTAGGATTGAAAATGGATTAGGTTATGGATTCATTTCCTAATTTTGAAATTTAATCATAGATTGTTTGGATGATCTTCCAACATAATTTGTGATTTCAAACAATTTAGAGATTGATTGGATTGAACTTTCTCTAATGCATTTGACTGAACTTTCACACAGAACATCACTTGTATTAACTGTGATAACTCGTTTTGCATTGGTTTGGTGAATTGGATTGATGTTATTAAACTCATTTCACATTCTTTTATAGTCGCTAACAAATTGTTCGATAAAAATCCCCTTTTTTTGTTTATAAGTGAATGAACATAGGAACCAAATTGAATCATATTTCTGAGTTCAACCTAGGTTAATCCTGTGCTACAAAATTTCCTAGTTTTATTTGTTTTTGAATGATTCGACAGTTGCGAAAGAAGCTCAGAAGGACATGTAGTAAGGGACCCACAAGATTTTTGTTACTACACTTTAATTGAGACGAGACTACCTGCGATGCATTAGGGTTACCAGTCTTGCAAGGGTATTCTAGCCCATGGGATCAAGTGAGCAATAGAGAGATTCCAAACTAGATACCCCCAAGGATAGAGTCATGCTTCAACTCATTCATGTCCTCCCCGATTAAGCTCGACCACATCCCCCATCTTAAAAACACACGTATATTTATGATGCATGATCACATAGGATGCACATGGTTTCACTTATCACATCACATGGAGAATTCTATCCCACATGGACTAGGTTCTCTAAAAATTTCAAATCTTACTCATGTTGCATGGCATGTCTTCGTCCACATCTCATACACATAAGCATCATGCATCACATGTCACACTTATTTTAGTATACATAAAATCATGTTCGTAGTCAAAGGGAAAAACGCTCCCAAACATAATTTAATCACAACCATCTTGAAGCACACTTGACTGAGTAGTACACTATTCAATCCATCCAAATTCTATATTATTTTCCTATTATAGCAATTATCTATTAACACCTATAGTTTGTATATAATATCTTAAGTTCTTGGGGTACTACATCATTTATTTCCTTTTACACTCCTATGACCTCTATACGGTATAAATGTTATATCTAGAGTTATACTAACTCAATCAAGTTTATTCCTATCTTGTTTGAAAGATATGACAATTATCTACAACTTCTACGTTTACCTCAAGCTAGTTGAATCATCTACTATGCCTAAAATTAGGAGGAACATGAGCTGATTGCACAATCCTAATGAAGACTCCTAAGTTAGCTATAATCTAGGGATACATTTCTTACGAAGACACCTAAGCCTAATTTAGTCAAATTCATAGCTCATTTTTCATATTAAATTCATGTTTCTGGTTACTCTATTCACATATCTTGGTTTTCATATCATTCATAGCTTAGGAAGGATAGGAGAAGGCACCCACTTGGAAATAATGGAGACAAGCTTTGACTCAGCCACATAAACTTAGTGGTGTCATCCATCATGATCCCCACAACTCTTACTCCTGAGTTTGGAAACTCTAAGGGGAAGAGAAAAATATTAACTATGATGGGTTCTGTGCTTAAAGTTAAGCCCACTCTATTTTTTGTTACTCCTAAGGCTTGGTAGTCTCCTCTATGTAAAGGGGAAGAAATGGATTCATTAGGTTATTTTGCCCAACATGACACTTAAAGTGTTTTTCATGATAAAACACTTCTCCTTCTCCTTCCCTTCTAAACCCTTCCCAACTCCTCTCTTTCCTAACCCTTCTCCCTCTCCTTCCCCTATCTACATCTGAGGGTTTTTTTGCCATTTCTGGTTCAACAAAATTGTGATTCCGTTGTAGATAAGTCTATAACGAAATCACAATTCCATTTTTTTTTATAAAAAAACTAAGTAACGACATCATTATGTAGTTGTATGTTATGACACAACACAATTGCAATTCTAATACTTTTATTTTGGTTTTGAATACCACGGTGGAATTGTGATTCTGTTGTGTGTCTAGAAATACAACATAACGAAATAACAACTTCTTTGTGTGTTTCATCAAAGTAGTGTTCCATAAATTATTGCAGTGCTTAATCAATAAAAAACACCAAATCAATTTTTATTTTTTTCAATTAAAAAAATATTATAATGGAATCAGGATTTCATTGATCACAACACAATAGAGTCACGATTTCGTTGTAGTATTTGAAACCATTACAATGAAATTATGATTCAGTTGTGTTAAGTGGGGTATACAAAAATAACAATGAAATCATGATTTCGCTGTATTATCTAAGGCAACAAAAAAATATAAAATGGAATTATGATTCCATTAAATACAACACAACGAAATCACAATTTTTTTGTGTTTAGGGGGTGCGAATATTGTATTACAATGGAATCATGGTTTCATTATGCATGACCTACAACAAAATCATGATTCCATGGGAAGGATATTGTGAGAATAAGAAAAGGTGTCAGCCCCTTGGTAAGGGGGCAATAACAATGAGAGTGGGATCAATAACAACTTTGATATTGTATTTCTTACCTTTGACACAAAATATGTTTTAATTAAGGCTATTAAAAGAAAAAACCAAATGGGCTCAACCTATCTAAATTCAAACCAACCCTTTAAAACCCATTTTAACGAATATGGGTTATATATATGACCATTTGAAACAATCTATACAGATATGCAACCCCTATTTTTGTTATTTGTATTTGTCCAAATTCAATGTTGAAAATTTGGATATGACCTAATAGTCCAATACAATAGTGATGTAACACTTTGAAAATTACAACTAGATCATACACACACACACACACACCTATATATGATTCCCTTTGAGTAATTGTATGTAATTACTCTGTGTTTAACCTTTTACAGTTAAAATTGCTTATGGTTTCTTATTTATATATATGGGTTTTAGTGTGAAAATTTATTGATTATTTTCATGTTGGTTTAGTTGGCTAGAGTTCTAAATTTATCTAATATTTCATATTTGGGAAATTTTACCTGTAAATAATTTCTACATATAAAATTTGAATAAATCAACTAGTATAGATTTTAGTTTTGTTGGTTTATAAAATTTAATTGCATTGTGTTACAATTACAGTGTAAAATTATATTGTGTAAACTAAACACAGTGTACCTAAAATCTTAAACCCTAACTATATGACACAAACCCTAAGTTGCTTCTTAACTTGACACCTAATGAGACACCTAACCCTAATGAACTAACCTAATTGACACATGTAATCCACTAATTGCTACACCTAAACAGTTAAACCCATTCACAACCAACCTACCCCAACACTCACTAAATCACTCTCGTTTTTCTAACTTCATTTCTCTCTCACAAACCCTAAGTTTCTTGTTTTTATATGAACATATGCTATAGGGCGTTAAATAGTAATTCCAATATACATACAATACTCATTAAAGGCATGAGATGTAAATTCACCACCATTTATCAAGACAAATTTTCTTAATTGGATGATATGAGATATGAATTATTAGTCAGATTAATTGAGCTAACAATCTCATAAATGCATTAATTTTCCACTTCTAGTGAGGAAAGAAATATTAATTCAAAATATTTCATAAACATTTTTTTAATATTACTGCTGAAGAAACACATTTAATGCAATAATGTGCAAACATATTTACCCACAATGATAACACTAATCAATATAAATCTAATCTAATCTATACAAATATAAAAATAATCATTAAGTTTTAATTTCCTAAAAATAGATAGATTGTCGTTCAAAATAAAAATAAAATAAAATAGATAGATAGATTACTATCAAAACAAACTTTGACTAAATGTTAAGCCATGCACCTAAACTTGAGGAGATGCAACATTTGATATCCACAAATTGAGATATTAATAAACGATAAAACATCAAATAAATTAAAAATGAAAAATTATTTTAGTTTCACTTTTTGCACTATTTTTCTCACTTCTGGTGAGAAAGAAATAACATTTTATTTTCACTTTTTGTATTGTTTTCCCACTGCTGATGAGAAAAAAATCTACAAATTTGTCTCTTTCATAAGGTCTTTAGAACCTTTTACAAAAATATTTTTATAATTTCTTTATTTAATAGTACCTTGAAGACACATGATAAGTGCCAAATTTTAGTTGTTATTGGGATTAAATTGGTAGCACTTATCCTTTGATTGTAATAGTTTTCTTATAAACTACCCTTATATCTAGTTGTTTATATATATTGTACATTTACTAAAAATTTTGTTTAAATATGAAATATTCATCCATGATTTTGTAGGTTTTGATGGTTGTTTGTTAGGAAGGTCTAAATGGTCTTTTCAAGAGGGTTTCTAACCCCAAATTTGCCCTGGCTAGCATCTAGCTCGCCTGGGCTAAAGAGAAAACTTTAGCCCTAAGCAAGCCACTCGCCCAGGTGAGCTCCAGCTGGCTCGGGTGAGCCAATACCTTTAGCCCTAACCAAGTAGCTTGCCGAGGTGAGTTTCCCCTGCACTAGATGGCTTTTTCTATAAATAACCATGCAGGGGAAGAAAAGAAACATATACCAGCAGCCTGAAACCAGAGAAAAATGAAGAAGAAGAAGAAGAAGAAAAGGAAAAGTGGACCCAAGGCACTGCAGAGTTGTGACTGTGGATCACTTCCTTCGTCATTTCTCTTGTTAGACTTGTGCTCTGCACAATGATCGGTTAGTTTTTATTAAGAATTGGATGTAATCTTTGTATCCTTATGTATCACTTTGGATATTATATATGTATTAATCTTTTCTACTCATTATTGGTAATTTTATTCTACTCTTAATGCTTGATTCTATTTGATCACAGTGTCATGAAATTGGATTTTAAGTGAGACTGGAAAGTAATCTTAGAATTTGAACCGAATGATTTTACTCTTTATGTTATGTTGCTAGGAATAGAGCATAACATTTTGATTGCAAAAAGCATTAGAATATAATTGTAATGTTGGGATATTTACTGTATATGCGAGGGATCGATATTTAGTAAATGTTCTTAGGTTCCAAGTGCGAGGAATCAACTTGGGATAATTATGTGTGCATCAGTAATGTTAGAAAATGATTTATACATGCTAATCTTGTTAAGATACTAAGGTATGAATGATGAAATCCAATCCTATGTTTTCTTAAATGAATTCAAGTCGTTATTATTATTTCCATAATTTACGTATTTCCGACGCACTAAATTTCGCTATTTCCATATTTCCGTATATCCATTATTTTTACTTTTCTTTTACTTTAAGTTGTCTTTAGTTAATCAAACCAAACCTAATGACATTTGATTAAATTTGTACATAACTATTAAACTGATAACCTTTATCGAATGAATTGAGTAAACTCAAGTCCCTGTGGAGACAAACTCTTTTATAAATGTGAAACCTATGACAATAATTGGTATGCTTGCCAAAAGTCTTAACAAGTTTTCGGCGCCATTGCCAGGGACTCGAGTCATCCACTTAGTTCTTTTGGATTTAAAATTTTAGTTTGATAGGCTAATTTCCTTTGTAAATTTCTTTTGATTTTGTATAAATTCCCTCTTTTATTTTTTCTTACCTTTGTACTTTTGCTTTCACTTTAAATTTTGTATAAATTTTCTCTTACTTTTATTTTCACTAACCTTGGTTCTTATGGGTTATTATAGTGTGTTCTTTTTTCCTTTATGTGAGGTAAAAATCCAGAAGATACAACGTCGTTTGATTCGAAATTACCAAGATGAAAAGGAAGAATAGAAAGAAAAAGAAAAAGCAACCACTAAAACACTAGGTCAGTCTTCTTTTTCTGATTATCTTTCAACTGATAAGCCACTTGTAGAAAATAACATGACTGAAAGAGGAGGAGGAAATAGACCACCAAGGAGGATGCTGGGTGACTATGCTTATCAACAAGGCCCAAAACATTACAATAGCATTGTCATTCCTCCTTTCAGCAATAAGGTCGTGGAATTAAAGCCAACACTGCTTAGTCTAATTGGCTCACATCCCTTTGCTGGAATGGATCATGAGGATCCATACACACATTTTTCTACCTTCATGGAACTATGTAGTACTATGGGAGCTTCTGATGAAGATGTTGAAGTTGTCTACCTCAGAGCTTTTCCATTTTCATTAGTAGGTAAGGCAAAAACATGGCTCCAATCACATCCAAATAAAAGCCTCAACACTTGGGAATAGGTGGAGGAGAAATTCATAGCAAGGTTCTATCCTCCTTCAAGATTTATCAGTGCAAAATCTGCCATCATGACTTTCTCCCAAGGATCTGACGAACCTCTTTGTGAGACATGGGAAAGATTCAAAGCTTTGTTGAGGAGGTGCCCAAACCATAACTTTGATGATGCTGCACAACTGAATATCTTTTATAGCGGTTTGAAACCTTAAACCACGATGATCCTTGATGCCTCAGCTGGAGGCACTGTGATGTCCAAAAGTCCAGAGGAAGCCATAGTAATCATTGACTCCATAGCAGCCAGTGATTATCAAAGTCATCATGATAGAGCTCCGACTCAAAGAAAAGGTATAATGGAGCTGGACACTCAAAATGCAATTCTAGCACAAAGAAAACTCTTGATGCAACAAATTGAGGCCTTAACAAAGTGTTTGATGGTCGGCAAGTGCATCGGATTGCTCAAGTAGTATAAAATGGTAAGTGAATACCAAGTATCGAAGTCTCGGGGAACTTGTTTTACTTGGTAAAGTTGTGGTTCAGTAAATAGGTGTCTTGTGATAAAAGTTTGGTGTGTGGTATAGACAAGTATGTAAACTAAACTATTCAAAAGCAAGTAAAGGTGAGTAGTGGTGTGTAAAAACAGATAGACAACTTGTTGGTCTTCCTACAGGGTGGACTGATGTTATTAAGGATGTTCTTTACCTAACAATGTTCCTGTGTTCTATGTTGTCTCCTGGACTACTAAACCCCGATGTCTCATGCATGTTTAGCCTAATCCTAATCAAGCATCGTCCTCAAATTTCTCTTGTTGGACTTGTAGAAGCAAGCTTCATGATGATGAACCAAGCAATTTTGATGATGCCAAAAGCCCAAGTGATTGATTCAAGATTGATTCAAGACATCCAGATCAAGCATCAAGAATCCAATCCATGATTCAAAGATTCAAGAGAAGAAATCAAGAAGCAACAAGTCAAGACTTCATATAGGATAAGTATTAAAAGATTTTTTCAAAAACCAAATAGCACAATTTTGTTTTACAAAAGAATTTTCCCAAATTTTCTAAGTTACCAGAGTGATTACTCTCTGGTAATCGATTACCAGTTATCAGTAATCGATTACTAGTGACTAGCTAGGTTATCAGTAATCGATTACCAGTGACTAGCTTGGTTTCCAAAATGTTTTCAAATGGTTTGAAACATTCCAAAATGATTTTCAAACAGTGTAATCGATTACACTATATTAGTAATCGATTACAAGTGAATATGAACATTGGAATTCAAATCCAATTGTGAAGAGTCACAACTTTTCATAAAATGCATTGTGTAATTGATTACACCTTTGTGGTAATCGATTACCAGTGAACAATTTTGAAAAAAAAGTTAAGAGTTATAACTCTTAACATGGTTTTCTCAAAAGTCATTGCTCTTCCAATGGTTTCTTTGACCAGACATGAAGAGTTTATAAAAGCATGACTTTGGCACACATTCAATAGACATATATGATATTCTTAAAAACAATTATTTTTCAAAATATTTCTCTAACCATTGCCCATTGCTTTTTCTTTGCCAAAAAGCTTTCTAAACTTTGTTTCAAAACTTTGTTTTTCTACAAGTGGAAATTCTGCAGAAAATAAAAGTGTACTATCTTTTCATCCCTTCTTCCTCTTGACAAAAGATTCAAAGAACCAACCGCCTAAGAATTCTTTTGATTCTCCCTTCCCCCTCTTGACAAAAGATTCAAAGGACTAACCGCCTGAGAATTCTTTTGATTCTTCCCTTTCCCTTTAAACAAAAGATTTCAAAGGACTAATCGCCTGAGATGTCTTTTGTTTCCCCTTACAAAGATTCAAGGGACTAACCGCCTAAGAATTCTTTGTCTTAACACATTGGAGCATACATCCTTTGAGGTACAAGTAGAGCATACGTCTACTTGGGTTGTTATACTGAGAACAAGAGAGGGTACATCTCTTGTGGATCTGTTTAAGTGGAGCGCACATCCACTTGGTTGTTCAAAGAGAACAAGGGAGGGTACATCCCGTGTGGATCTTTGCTTGTAAAGGATTTTACAAGGTTATTGGAAATCTCAAGAATCGGTGGTTGCTTGGGGACTGGATGTAGGCACGAGTTGTTGCCGAACCAATATAAATCTTGTGCTTGTCTTCTTCTTTCTATACTCTTTAATTCCCGCTGTGTACTTTTCATTTCCGCTTTACTTTTTGTCTAAGTTATTGTTTCTGTTCTTTACTTTCTCATAACTTAGTAGTAAAGCCTAATTGAGTCTAGTAACATTAAGAAGGATAAATTTTTTTAATTTGTCAAGGCATGTTCATAATTAATTCAACCCCCTTTCTTAATTATTCCTAGGCCACTTGATCCAACAAGTGGTATCAGAGTAGGTATCTTGTAGAAAGTTTCACAACTTCAAGATTCATGACCTCCTCAAATTCTCTGTTTCCCGAACGAAACTCCATCTATAGGCCACCTATCTTTAATGGTGAGGGTTACCATTATTGGAAAACCCGAATGCAAATCTTTATTGAAGCCATAGATTTAAACATTTGGGAAGCAATTGAAATAGGACCTTATGTACCCACCATAGTAGATGCAAGCACATGTACAACAACAGAAAAACCTAGAGATAAATGGACTGAAGAGGATAGAAGAAGAATCCAATATAATCTTAAAGCCAAAAGCATAATCACTTCTGCCCTAGGAATAGATGAATATTTTAGAGTGTGAAACTGTTCAAATGCAAAGGAGATGCGGGATACTCTCCAACTTACACATGAAGGCACCACTGATGTGGAAAGATCTAGAGTTAACACCCTTACACATGAATATGAATTATTTAGGATGAACACTAATGAGAACATCCAAAGCATGCCGAAAAGATTCACTCACATAGTTAATCACCTTGGCTCCTTAGGAAAAATCTTTCCTAATGAAGATTTAATTAATAAAGTTTTGAGAAGCTTAAGTAGGGAATGGTAGCCCAAGGTAACTGCCATTTCTGAAAGTAAAGATCATTCTTCTATGTCTCTTGCCTCTCTTTTTGGAAAACTGTAGGAACATGAAATGGAACTTCAACGTCTCAACCAAAATGAAGAGAAAAACAAAAGGAAAAGAAACATAGCACTCAAAGCCTCTTCCTCGATGCAAGAAGAAGAAGAAAAAGAAGAATCTGATGATGAAGAGGACTTCTCACTCTTTGTGAAGAAGTTTCATAAATTCGTTAAAAATAAAAGAATGGATAGACGCCATAACTTCGACAATGGGAAGAGATCTCAAGAAGGTTCCCCAACACTTAAATGCTATAAGTGTAATCGACCCGGTCACATAAAGGCACACTGTCCCACAAATGAATCATGGACAGAGAAGAATGAGAAGAAAAGCCATGAAGAAAGAAGATCCAAGAAGGCGTATATTGCTTGGGATGACAATGACTCATCCGATGGTTCGGAGAAGGAAATCCACCTTCTATCCAAGGACTATGAGAGTGATGAGAACATCTCTCAAGAAGATTAAGCAAAAAGAAAACGTCTGACTTCCATCTTTGAAGATCTAAGCACTCAAATCGTGAAAAAGGTAACATCAAAACCATTCTCTTTTAAATTAAGTGGGTTGAAAATTTTCTTCTAAATTAACTTGATATATGATGACTAACAAAATTTTATTTGTTTGTCTTGATTGTTTGCTATTGTGAATATTTGCTTATATGTTTGATTGAGTTTTTTTTTAAAGCATGAAGTTTTGTTTTAAAAAAACAAATATTTGATGATGTCTATGATTCTTGCATGATTTTTTGTATGATATGTGAATTACTTGCTTAAAAAGTCAATCATAAAGTTTTTCAAAAAAAAATTATTATGATATATATATTTACTTTTATATAAGAGTTTTCAAATATAAACTATTTTTTTATTCTGAAAAATGTGTTATCAAGCATAAGCATGATAAAGATATTGAGCATATAGGTTTCAGAGAAAATAATGTTTACATGATTGATATGAAACAACAACTATCTGATTATGGGATTGTATTAGACCATATTCCCATAAAATGTGACAACACAAGCGCCATAAACATATCTAAGAACCCAGTCCTCCACTCTAGAACCAAGCACATAGAAATTAGGCATCATTTTCTTAGAGATCATGTCCTAAAAGGTGAATGTGTTCTAGAATTTGTAGATACCAAAAACCAACTTGCAGATGATGAAATCCTACCCCGCAAGGGCATTGGATAGAAGACTCCAAGAAGATTGGGCCAGAGATGCAAGAGAAGGCACTAGGGTTCTCATGAGCCTTAGGGTAGATTTCGGGCCCATGGGCTAAGTATGAGCCCACTTATCTTAGTACATATTAGATTAAGGTTTCATTATTTTTGGGCCTTGTATTTAGGGCTCCATAATGTAGGTAAGGTATCCTAAAAATGTAGGATTTTTCAGCCCTTGTATTTTAGGGCACCTAGACTAGTTTTTGTATTAGGGGTAGTTTTGTAATTTTATATGCATTAAGTGAATATTTGATGTGTGTTGGAAAATAAATTTAATTGAATCGGGAGAAGCCCAATCCAATTAAATTTTAGAGGGGGAGGTGAGCATTTGCTTGCTACACCTCATTGCCACATCATATAGTCACACTTTGTGCACGTGCTTCATGCTTTACATGCCTCATGCCACCTAAGCATACTTAGTGGAGAATCTTGGACTTGATCTTGTAGTGGGTTGAACCATAGATAAAATTCACTATCAATGGATTCCTTTGCTTCTTGGAAGATGAATGGCAGCGGAATGGAGAAGGAAGAGAGAGAGGAGACGCCAGTTCAAGGAGAAGATGAGTCTAGAAGAAGCTCACCACCATAGGAGGCCATGGATAAGAGCTTGGAGGAAGAAGGAGATGAATGAAGGGAGAGGGAGAGAAGAGCATGAAATTTTGTGCTCTAAAAGAGCTCTGAAATCTGAAGTTAATATTCAAATGATCAAAGTTTTTTCTTAATCAATATTTTGGAAGAACATTTAGATCGTTCAGCACAAGAATATTATGAATGAAAAATGATAGAACCTAAAATCAACACAAAAACAAGATTCAAGAGTAGATCTACAAAATTTGAACCATAGAAATGCAAGAACAAGTGTAGATCTAAGATTTAATCGGTTTTTTTTAATCTACTCTAAACAACACCAAACCACAAGACAATGGAGGATATACATGGAGAATAAGATGAAGAACAACGAATTAAAGAGAGTTCACCGAACAAAAAGATAGAGGAAGCAAAAGAACATCACCTAGATGAAGATGCTCTTGATACCACATGATGTAAGCTCCATTGGAGCGTGTAGGCCTAGGATCTTCTTCATCAATGGATTCCTTTGCTTCTTGGAAGATGAATAAGAGCGGAATGGAGAAGGAAGAGGGAGAGGAGACGCCACTTCAAGGAGAAGATGAGTCTAGAAGAAGCTCACCACCATAGGAGGCCATGGATAAGAGCTTGGAGGAAGAAGGAGATGAATGAAGGGAGAGGGAGAGAAGAGCACAAAATTTTGTGCTCTAAAAGAGCTCTGAAATCTGAAGTTAATATTCAAATGATCAAAGTTTTTTCTTAATCAATATTTTGGAAGAACATTTAGATCGTTCAGCACAAGAATATTATGAATGAAAAATGATAGAACCTAAAATCAACAAAAAAACAAGATTCAAGAGTAGATCTACAAAATTTGAACCATAGAAATGCAAGAGCAAGTGTAGATCTAAGATTTAATCGGGTTTTTTAATCTACTCTAAAGAGCACCAAACCACAAGACAATGGAGGATATACATGGAGAATAAGATGAAGAATAAGGAATTCACCGAACAAAAAGATAGAGGAAGCAAAAGAACATCACCTAGATGAAGATGCTCTTGATACCACATGATGTAAGCTCCATTGGAGCTTGTAGGCCTAGGATCTTCTTCATCATTGCATTCCTTTGCTTCTTGGAAGATGAATGAGAGCGGAATGGAGAAGGAAGAGGGAGAGGAGACGCCACTTCAAGGAGAAGATGAGTCTAGAAGAAGCTCACCACCATAGGAGGCCATGGATAAGAGCTTGGAGGAAGAAGGAGATGAATGAAGGGAGAGGAAGAGAAAAACACGAAATTTTGTGCTCTAAAAGAGCTCTGAAATTTGAAGTTTAATATTCAAATGATCAAAGTTGAAAAAAATGCACACATAAGGCCTCTATTTATAGCCCAAGTGTCATACAAAATTGGAGGGAAATTTGAATTTCTATTCAAAATTCACTTGAATTTGAAATTGAATTTGTGGAGCCAAAATTTCAGTAATTATAATTAGTGAATTTTAGCTATGGTTCAACCCACTAATTCAAGATCAAGTCCAAGATTCTCCACTAAGTATGTTTCGGTGGCCTGAGGCATGTAAAGCATGAAACATATGCACAAAGTGTGACTATATGATGTGGCAATGAGGTGTAGCAAGAAAATGCTCACCTCCCCCTCTAAAATTTAATTTGATTGTGTGGCGTCCCTAAATAATGACTGGTTTAATAGTAATGATTTAAATAACAAAAACCATGGGAATTTTTTTTTTCTTTTCTTTTTCTTTTTCATTTCTTTCTCTTATTCACAGTAATTAAGTTCAGAAGGAAAATCATCACTATAGAGTCCTGAATGGCCAGTTCACAACTCTATTCGGAGTCATTTCTTTCTGATCACACATAACCATTAAAATATGTTGCTCTTTCAAAAATAAAAGTATGCCAGCCATTACTTTAGGTCGTCACGTGAAAATAATAAAATAAAATAGGTCGGTGAACTCTTTTCAAATAAAGTTTGTTAATGCTTTCTTTTCAAATAACAGATTAAACATAAATACATTCATCATCTAAAGCTGTCCAAAATATGGGAGTTTTGCAAAATACATAATGTCATCCAGAGCAAAGGTACCCAATGTGGTGGCTTCAGCCACATGCATACATTCATCACATTCCTATACAATAGGTCTACCCATACAAAAAACAAAAGAGTAAACCTAACTGTCTGTACTAGATACACCCACCCCCAAAAAGTATATAATCCTAGTCTAAGGAGCCGTCTGCTATGATGAAGAACCTCCACTAGTCTCTATCCCTCCGGGACCGCTCTCCTCCGTAGAGTTTGCCTCAGATGCTGACATGACATCCTCGGGAGAATCCACCTCAGGGAGTGGGTCCTCATCACCCTCTAGAAAGTCAAGAGCATCCACAGCAGGCTCAGGAGGTAGCTCCTCTGGGTCCTCCTCGGGGTCTTCCTCAGATGACGTCACCTCAATCACTTGGACTGGCTCCACTAGTAGATATGGAGTAGGTGTAGGTAATATCCACTCCACAGTGCGCTGAAGCGTGCATGCTGGTTCCTCTGGATGTACCAACGAAGTAGCCGTGAGTCGGATCGTGCCACGGAATCGGCACCTTGCATTGCCTTCAAGGGTCTCCCAAACTCCCTCTAGGCACTCCATCTCCACTCGGTCATGGATGAACTGCGCTGCCATCACGATCTGCAAGGAAGAAAAGAAAGGGGTAGACTCTTTCACGAGAGATCTAACTACAGTAGCAACATAAAGCGTCCCATAACCACTACATGCAAATAAAAGGTGTGCCTCAAGGCTTTTCTCCTCTGGTAATCGATTACACAACATTGGTAATCGATTACCAGAGACCAAACTCGAGTTACACAGCTTCAGAACATAAAACCTACAATATGCATTGTGTAATCGATTACACATAACTGGTAATCGATTACCAGTGGCCTGTTACTCTGTGTAATCGATTACACAGTATTGGTAATCGATTACCAGAGGCCTCCACAACATACTGTCTCCATTTCTAAGCCTGGTAATCGATTACACAACATTGGTAATCGATTACCAGAAGCCCTCTCACGTTCCTGATCCCATCTCTAGGCCTGGTAATCGATTACACAGCATTGGTAATCGATTACCAGAGGCCATCTTAACTTCCTGTCTTCATTTTTAAGCCTTGTAATCGATTACCCACCCTTGGTAATCGATTACCAGAGGCCATATTCCAAATATTACTCAAGATCCATAGCTGGCCAGCCACCACACAAGCCTCCTTGCTTTGTGGTCTTTGTTCTTTTATCGATTGACTGCCAGGAGCTCGCCTGTTTAGGTACGTCACAGGTTCTCACTGACTGACTATGCCCGGGTTGGGTCGGGATTGGTCAAGCTTGGTTTTGGGCAATAGCACCCCGCCTGACGTCCCCAAGGTCTCCTGACCCCCGCGACATATCTCCAGGTACCACTCTGTGGTCAATGAATAAAAGTAGGAAGTCTCACCCTTCCACACTTCCTCACTTCAAGCTTGTAGGATTATGGGGTACCCTTCACATGTGGTACTAGGTGGCGGTCGGGTGATGGTGCAAGTCGACTATCCACATCCACAAATCACACATAAATTCACCATCCCCAGTTGCCCACCTTCAACTGAGCTCACGTACTCCCATGTGGCCCTTATCCTCGTTCCTCTCAACACCGGGTCCCCATCAATCCCTCCAAGCTTCCATAACATCCAAGCAATTTCAGCATCCGAACATCATGAACTATCAAAACCAAGGAAAAACAGGGCAGAGGCAGAAAACTCTGCCCAAAACACAAACCAATACCACAACTTTTTCTTACTCCATTACCCCAGTAACATTCTCTTTGTTCCAAATCGTTCACCATTGGATCGACTCGAAAATTTTACTGGAGGTCCTTAGTACATACTTCTACATTTTGACCGTTGGGATCTACTAGAAAATGTCCAGAACCCAATATGTACTACTCTTTCCCTAACCAGCAACACAAACATTTTCTGCACAAACACAATTTTCTGCTGCACAAAATTTGACAGCTTTTTGCTGCACAAATTGGGCAGATTTCGAAATCCCCCTTACCATCATCTAAATTTTCCCAAATTGGATCCTACAAGTCCTAAATCAAGTATAAATCATATCTAAACCGAAGAAAAGCTTTAGACCAAAGCAACTCAAAATCTAGGTATCTAAAACCCCTCAATTTAGTGGATTTTCAAGGTTTGAGAAGTGAAAATGAGAATGGGGTAACTTTGGAGCAAACTCTCATCTCAAACAAGTCTATAACATTAATCTAAACTCTCTCAAACTGGTTTTACGACGAAAACTCTACCGAATCAAAATTTGACTCCTCAACACCCAATTTACCCTAGAAATGGCTCTTGCCTTCACTTTGGTCACTCATTTTCCTCCTTTGCACAGCCCAAGCTTTCCCACAGTCCTAAATGACATTTCAAACTAGGATTAACTCACTCTAACCTCCAATTACCACTAAATCCAGATTTGGCTTTTCAAACCCTTAAAGCATCACACTTTTCCACTCATATCACTACATTCTCACCTTTTAACCCTAGGTTAATTCTACCCTTCATCTCTATCAATTTTCCATCAGCCATTTCAGCACACAAGCATCATCATAAGAACCCTAAAACAGAATGGGTAAGCTTGATTCATACCAAACGTGACAAGTTTAACATGTTTTTATCAAATTTCTTCACAAATAACTATCATGAGGCATAAACCTAGTACCCATCATAACTCCCAAAACCCAATACCCACGAAAATTTATGTGAGAAGAAGTCTACCCAAACCTGAAATGTGAAGTCCCACAATGGAGAGGTGCGCTTCACGACTCCGAAAATGGCTTCCTTTCGCGATTTGGAGCAGAAATGGTGTGCAAAGGTTGGAGCTTTGTTGGAGCTTCAATGGTGAGGAAGAAGAAAAGAATGGCAACGTGAGAAAGGGAGGGAGGAAAGCTTCTGAATTTTTGGGGCTGAGTGAGGAGGGAGAGAGAACGTGGCTTGTGTTTAAAAGGCTTCCTCTTTTCTTTTTTTTTTTTAAACAAAAGATGTGCCACATGTCTTCTTTTGAGTGGAGCAAAAATGATGCAAGCTCCATTGGAGCTTGTAGGCCTAGGATCTTCTTCATCAATGGATTCCTTTGCTTCTTGGAAGAAGAATGGCAGCGAAATGGAGAAAGGAAGAAAGAGAGGAGACGCCACTTCAAGGAGAAGATGAGTCTAGAAGAAGCTCACCACCATAGGAGGCCATGGATAAGAGCTTGGAGGAAGAAGGAGATGAATGAAGGGAGAGGGAGAGAAGAGCACGAAATTTTGTGCTCTAAATGAGCTTTGAAATCTGAAGTTTAATATTCAAATGATCAAAGTTCAAAAAAATGCACACACATGACCTCTATTTATAGCCTAAGTGTCACACAAAATTGGAGGGAAATTCAAATTTCACTTGAATTTGAAATTGAATTTGTGGAGCCAAACTTTGGAGCCAAAATTTCACTAATTATGATCAGTGAATTTTAGTTATGGTTCAGCCCACTAATCCAAGATCAATTCCAAGATTCTCCACTAAGTGTGCTTAGGTGTCATGAGGCATGAAAAGCATGAAGGACATGCACAAAGTGTGACTATATGATGTGGCAATGGGGTGTAGTAAGCAAATGCTCACCTCCCCCTCTAAAATTTAATTGGATTGGGCTTCTACCAATTCAATTAAATTTATTTCCAACCACACACATCAAATATCCACTTAGTGCATGTGAAATTACAAAACTACCCCTAATACAAAAACTAGTCTAGGTGCCCTAAAATACAAGGGCTGAAAAATCCTATATTTCTAGGGTACCCTACCTACATTATGGAGCCCTAAATACAAGGCTCAAAATTAATGAAACCTTAATCTAATATGTACCAAGATAAGTGGGCTCGTACTTAGCCCATGGGCCCGAAATCTACCCTAAGGCTCATAAGAACCCTAGGGCCTTCTCTTGCATCTCTGGCCCAATCTACTTGGAGATTTCTATCCAATGCCCTTGCGGGGTAGGATTGCATCATTCCCTCCCTCTTGAAAAGGATTTGACCTCAAATCCCGAGGTTCTTGAAACTCTGGGCTTTTTTCCTCAACACCTGTAAAAAGAACAAAAACATATGTATTAGTGGTGTTTAGTATGTTGAAGTAAGGTAAGGTCTGAAAACTCATTTCCTGGGCATCTTCCCATGAAGGAACATGGTTCCTCACCAACTCAATGAGTGGTGCTACAAGTATAGAAAAATATGGGGCAAACCTTTTGTAAAAGTTTGTTAAGTCTTGGAAGCCCCAAAGCTTTCTTACACTTGGTGGAGCGGGCCACTCAAGAATGACCTTCATTCTCTTAGGGTTCATGGGAACCCCTTGATCATAATTTAAAAAATTACGAAAAGTAAAGCAATAGAACATACCTTTTTTTGTATTTTCATGTTGACTATTCCTACCAAAAAGTATGACAAACCTAAGGTGTCCCATATGAGTGCCTAAGTTTGTATTGAAACTAAAAATAAGAACAAACCTACCTAATGAGTCCCTATGTACACAAATCATGAAGATGTTGGGTGCACGAGTGATTTTACAAAAGAGTGTTGCACCACCCAAAACATTCATCACACCACCTATTTTTGGGATTTGGTGCCTAATAATACCTATTTTGGGCACCAACAAAGCACAAGGATTTAATCTCTTGCGAACCAAACCCTCATCCAACAACTCCTTCACTTGAGGAATAAACTCAAGCCTAAGAGATGTGGCAATGCTAACAAGTGTCTTTTTACAAAGGAGAAAATGTGGAGGTTGTCTAAGAAGGGAAATTTCTTTAATATTTGTCTTTATTTCAAAATGTCTTTCCTTCTTAGCTAACCTCTTGGAGGAGACACTTACCTCCCTACACTCCTCCTTAACCATTAAAGGTTGTCCTTCTTCTTGGAGGTAGATCTCTTCACTAGATTCTTCCCCTTTTGCTTCTTCACTTTTACTAGAGGAAGTTGAAGTAGTAGCCTCATCTTGGCTACTATAAATGTCTTGGCCCCTCATAATCATGGTTTTCTTGGTGGGGCATTGAGAAGTAATGTGTCCTCTTCCAAGACATTTAAAGCACTTCATAGAGCTAGTCTTCTCTTGCATACTAGCCTTAAGGGGTTGCTTTTCTATTGTCTTCCCCATATCATCTTTGGGCTTAGAAGATCTCACCCCTAAGATTCCTTGACCTTGGTCTTTCTTTGGATAAGAGTGAGAGCCATAAGATTTTGAAGTAGACTTCCTTTTAAGTTGTTGTTCTACCCTTATTTCCCAATCTAAATTAGCCTCTACATTGTCCTTCGCATGGAAGTATGGGAGTTTAATGTTAACCTCTTGAGGCTTTCTTTCATTTTCTCTCCTATGGGAGTGAGGTCTAAGATGTGACCTATGCCTTCCTTCATAATAGCCACGAAGTTCTTCACTTAGGCTCTTGCAAGAGTTATGACTACTATAGGAGACATGTTTTTCTCTTTTCATTTCTTTCATTATTTTTCTTCTTTCTTCCTCTCTTATTTTCTTTCTTTCATCTTGACTTATTTCTTCCACTCTTTTTTTACCTTTTTCTTTTCTCTCTTGTTTTTCTTTCCACAACTTAAGGGATCTCAACTCATCTAATATCTTATACAAGGGGTCCTTAGGAGTAGAACCCTCACCATTAACACTAGATGAAGAATGAAGACTCATGTTGGTTCCTAAGTTACGGTTCTTTCTTGTTGGGTGTTTGAAAACAAAAGGTAAAATAAACTATGGTTGAAACTAGCCAAAATAAACACTAAAAGAGGTGTGAAAGATAAGGTAAAAACTAATTGGTAAAAGGCAAGCTATCTAGGCGGTTTGACAATGGAGGGTAAAGGAAATAAGCTATGAAAATAAGCAAGAAATTAAAGTGCAAGAAATGCAAACTAGGCGGATCCTAAGAGTGTTTGGATGACCTCATTTAAGGTTCCCAACAAAACACTCACTATCCTAAGGGGAAATTGCCTAAAATTATTACACACAAATGGAAGTAGGGTGACCTAGCGGAGGCTCCCAACTTACTTCCAATGAAAGGCCTTTTTGTTACAAAATTTGAAAGCAAAGCAAATTGCCAATTACAAAATTACAAAGAAAAAAGTCCTCAATATTGGTGGCTATTCTCTCTTTAGTGTTTCACTCAATTTGGAGTGCTTCTTAGTCCAATAGCTCTTAAGGTGGTTGGCCCCTTGCTTCTTGACTCAAATTCTTCAAGATATGGCACCAATCCTCCTTTCCAATTCACTATATGGCAACTCACAAGCAAGGAAACAAAGAGACAAGCAATAACCAAAGACCAAAAAAAATGAAATGAAAGATAAACCAATAGAGTTTTAACAAGACAAATTTCCAAGGATTATTCAACAATTAATGCAATGGAAAGCACAAAAAGCAAGCTAGGACTCAAAGAGAAACCTAGGATGGCTCTAGAGTAGAGTAGAAAAACTCTAAAAAAAAAGACTCAAGAAACCTCTAGTTTTGGCACTTGTTTTCACAATAATTTTCAATTGAAATTTCATAACTAGGATTGGTATAAAATAGGCACCAATTATAGAACAAATTTTGAGCCAAAACAACAAGCACACTTTCCTTTCACTTTTGTTTTTTTTTCCTGGACACTGATTTTTCTGCCAACTTGTAAGATTTTTCTTATTTTTTCCTTTAATCCAAATCGGTTGGTTCTTTTTGTATAATTTTGGTCCAGATGTCTAGAAAATTCAGTAAAATTTTAAGCTCAAAAAACGTAGTGACCAATTCCCAGTAATTTATACAAGTTCGTATGTTCAAGCTGCCAGCACCAGCGATTTCAGCCTAGAAATCAAGAGTAGTGTTTATGTTGCTTAAAGCTTGGATAGTTACAATTTGTGTTTGCTTATGCTCAATTATCTTGAATAACACAATTAAAGAGAGCTTAAGACTTATTTTGATTCACAAATCCAGCCACAACTCAGCACCACAACTCAACTTCATCATAGGCATCATGTAGGAAACTTAGAAAGCAAAAAAAAGTTCAAGAACAAGACTACTTCTAGGAATTGATTTAGAACATGTTATGAAGTAAATAACATGCATGAATTAGACTCAAAATTCAAAAGATAGGCTAAGAATGACAAGAATACATGAACAAATGTATCTAGAATTCAATCAACAAAATAAAATTCAACACAAACTTAGAACATAATGTGACAATTACTATGACTAAACATGGCTCTAAGACAACATGGATTAAGTGATTTACACTTAGATTTTTGTGTTTTTTTTTCTAATCAATATTTTGGAACAAAATTTAGATCTAAAGGTTCAGCACAAGAATATTATGAATGAAAATTGATAGAACCTAAAATCAACACAAAAACAAGATTCAATAGTAGATCTACAAAATTTGAACCATAGAAATGCAAGAACAAGTGTAGATCTAAGATTTAATCGGTTTATTTTTTTTTAATCTACTCTAAACAGCACCAAACCACAAGACAATGGAGGATATACATGGAGAATAAGATGAAGAACAAGGAATTAACGAGAATTCACCAAACAAAAAGATAGAGGAAGCAAAAGAACATCACCTAGATGAAGATGCTCTTGATACCACATGATGCAAGCTCCATTGGAGCTTGTAGGCCTAGGATTTTCTTCATCAATGGATTCCTTTGCTTCTTGGAAGATGAATGGCAGCGGAATGGAGAAAGGAAGAGAGAGAGGAGACGCCACTTCAAGGAGAAGATGAGTCTAGAAGAAGCTCACCACCATAGGAGGCCATGGATAAGAGCTTGGAGGAAGAAGGAGATGAATGAAGGGAGAGGGAGAGAAGAGCACGAAATTTTGTGCTCTAAATGAGCTTTGAAATCTGAAGTTTAATATTCAAATGATCAAAGTTCAAAAAAATGCACACACATGACCTCTATTTATAGCCTAAGTGTCACACAAAATTGGAGGGAAATTCAAATTTCACTTGAATTTGAAATTGAATTTGTGGAGCCAAACTTTGGAGCCAAAATTTCACTAATTATGATTAGTGAATTTTAGTTATGGTTCAGCCCACTAATCCAAGATCAATTCCAAGATTCTCCACTAAGTGTGCTTAGGTGTCATGAGGCATGAAAAACATGAAGGACATGCACAAAGTGTGACTATATGATGTGGCAATGGGGTGTAGTAAGCAAATGCTCACCTCCCCCTCTAAAATTTAATTGGATTGGGCTTCTACCAATTCAATTAAATTTATTTCCAACCACACACATCAAATATCAACTTAGTGCATGTGAAATTACGAAACTACCCCTAATACAAAAACTAGTCTAGGTGCCCTAAAATACAATGGCTGAAAAATCCTATATTTCTAGGGTACCCTTCCTACATTATGGAGCCCTAAATACAAGGCTCAAAATTAATGAAACCTTAATCTAATATGTACCAAGATAAGTGGGCTCGTACTTAGCCCATGGGCCCGAAATCTACCCTAAGGCTCATAAGAACCCTAGGGCCTTCTCTTGCATCTCTGGCCCAATCTACTTGGAGTTTTCTATCCAATGCCCTTGCAGGGTAGGATTACATAAAAAAAGGGCCTACTTTTTCTCTTGATGTGACTCATACTCAGCCACAAGAAGAGAAAAATCTGACCTTTTTGAAACGCTCAAATCCTGCCTCGGTTTACGTGCCATTTCTCTGGTTCCAGTCCCTCGCGTTTCTCTGCACCCGTCGGGGCCAGTTTTCGAAAGTAGGCAATATATATATCAAAACGCTCATAATGAAACCCCGAGCGTGGTTCAGAGGTTGGTTTCGTTAAATTTTAAGTTACACGCAAAATGATAATTTCCAGGATGTCACAGATTGGGCTTCTCCCAATTCAATCAAATTTATTTTCCTACACACACATCAAATATTCACTTAATGCATGTGAAATTACAAAACTACCCCTAATACAAAAACTAGTCTAGGTGCCCTAAAATACAAGGGCTGAAAAATCCTACATTTTTAGGGTACCTTACCTACATTATCGAGCCCTAAATACAAGGCCCAAAAATAATGAAACCTTAATCTAATATGTACTAAGATAAGTGGGCTCATACTTAGCCCATGGGCCCAAAATCTACCCTAAGGCTCATGAGAATCCTAGGGCCTTCTCTTGCATCTCTGGCCCAATCTTCTTGGAGTCTTCTATCCAATGCCCTTGCAGGGTAGGATTGCATCATTCCCTCCCCCTTGAAAAGGATTTGACCTCAAATCCCGATGTTCTTGAAAATCTGAGCTTTTTTCCTTAACACCTGTAAAAAGAATAAAAGCATATATATTAGTGGTGTTTGGTATATTGAAGTAAGGTAAGGTCTGAAAACCCATTTCCTGGGCATCTTCCCACGATGGAACATGGTTCCTCACCAACTCAATGAGTGGTGCTACAAGTATAGAAAAATATGGGGCAAACCTTTTGTAAAAGTTTGTTAAGTCATGGAAGCCCCAAATTTTTCTTACACTTGGTGGAGCGGGCCACGCAGGAATGACCTTTATTCTCTTAGGGTTCATGGGAACCCCTTGATCACAATTTAAAAAATTGAGAAAAGTAAAGCAATAGAACATACCTTTTTCTGTATTTTCCTGTTGATTATTCCTACCAAAAAGTATGACAAACCTATGGTGTCCCATATGAGTACCTAAGTTTGTATTGAAACTAAAAATAAGAACAAACCTACCTAATGGATCCCTATGTACACACACCATGAAGATGTTAGGTGCACGAGTGATTTTACAAAAGAGGGTTGCACCACTCAAAAAATTCATCATAACACCTATTTTAGGGACTTGGTGCCTAATAATACCTATTTTGGGCACCAAAAAAGCACAAGGATTTAAGCTCTTGCGAACCAAACCCTCATCCAACAACTTATTTACTTGAGGAATAAACTCAAGCCCTAGAGGTGTGGCAATGCTAGCAAGTGTCTTTTTACAAAAGAGAAAATGTGGAGGTTGTCTAAGAGGGAAATTTTCTTTAATGTTTGTCATTATTGTAAAATGAGTTTCCTTCTTAGCTAACCTCTGGGAGGAGACACTTACCTCCTTACACTTCTCTTTAACCACTAATGGTTGTCCTTCTTCTTGGGGGTAGATTTCTTCACTAGATTCTTCCCCTTTTGCTTCTTCACTTTCACTAGAGGAAGGTGAAGTAGTAGCCTTATCTTGGCTACTATAAATGTCTTGGCCCCTCATAATCATGGTTTTTGTGGTGGGGCATTGAGAAGTAATATGTCCTCTTCCAAGACATTTAAAGCATTTCAAGGAGCTAGTCTTCTCTTGCATACTAGCCTTAGGGGCTTGCTTTTCTATTGTCTCCCCCTTATCATCTTTGGGCTTAAAAGCTGTCACCCCTAAGATGCCTTGACCTTGGTCTTTCTTTGGATAAGAGTGAGAGCCATAAGATTTTGACGTAGACTTCTTTTTAAGTTGTTGCTCTACCCTTATTTCCCAAACTAAGTTAGAATCTACATTGTCCTTCCCATGGAAGTATGAGAGGTTAATGTTAGCCTCTTGAGGTTTTCTTTCCATTTCTCTTCTATGGGAGTGAGGTCTAAGATGTGACCTATGCCTTCCTTCGTAATAGTCACAAAGTTCTTCACTTAGGCTCTTGCAAGAGTTATGACTACTATAGGAGGCATCTTTTTCTCTTTTCATTTCTTTCATTATTTTTATTCTTTCTTCCTCTCTTATTTTCTTTCTTTCATCTTGACTTATTTCTTCCACTCTTTTTTTTTCCTTTTTCTTTTCTCTCTTGTTTTTCTTTCCATAACTTGAGGGAACTCAACTCATCTAAGATTCTAGATAAAGGGTCTTTATGACTAGTACCTTCGCCATTAACACTAGATGAATGATGACTCATGTTGGTTCCTAAGTTGTGGTTCTTTCTTGTTGGAGGTTTGAAAACTAAAGTTAAAAGAAACTATGGTTGAAACTAGCCAAAATAAACACTAAAAGAGGTGTGAAAGATAAGGTAAAAAACTAATTGGTAAAAGGAAAGCTATCTAGGCGGTTTGACAATGGAAGGTAAAGGAAATAAGCTATGAAAGTAAGCAAGAAATGTAAACTAGGCGAATCCTAAGAGTGCTGGATGACCACATTCTAGGTTCCCAACAGAACACTCAGTATCCTAAGGAAATATTGCCTAAAATTGTTACACACAAATGGAAGTTTGGTAACCTATTGGAGGCTCCCAACACACTTTCAATGAAAGGCCTTTTTGTTACAAAACTTGAAAGCAATGCAGGTAAGCAAATTGCAAATTACAAAATTACAAAACGGTCCTCAATTTTGGTGGTTGTTCTCTCTTTAGTATTTCACTCAATTTGGAGTGCTTTTTAGTCGAATAGCTCTTAAGGTAGTTGGCCCCTCTCTTCTTGACTCAAATTCTTCAAGATATGGCACCAATCCTCCTTTCCAATTCCCTATATGGCAACTCACAAGCAAGGAAACAAAGAGACAAGCAATAACCAAAGACAAAACAAAATGAAATGAAAGCTAAACCAATAGAGTTTTAACAAGACAAATTTCCTAGGATTATTCAACAATTAAAGCAATGAAAAGCACAAAAAAGCAAGCTAGGACTCAAAGAGAAACCTAGAATAGCTCTAGAGTAGAGTAGAAAAACTCTAAAAAAAAAAGACTCAAGAAACCTCTAGTTTTGGCACTTGTTTTCACAATAATTTTCAATTAAAATTTCAGAACTAGGATTTTTATAAAATAGGCAGCAACTATAGAGAAAACTTTGAGCCAAAACAACAAGCACACTTTCCTTTCACTTTTTTTTTTCCTGGACACTGATTTTTCTGCCAACTTGTGCGATTTTTATTATTTTTTCCTTTAATCCAAATCACTTGGTTCTTTTTTTATAATTTTTTTCCAGATGTCTAGAAAATTCATTAAAACTTTCAGCTCAAAAAATGTAGTGAACAATTCCCAATAAGTTATACAAGTTCGTATGTCCAAGCTGCCAGCACCAGCGATTTCAACCTAGAAATCAAGAGTAGTGTTTATGTTGCTTAAGGCTTGGATAGTTACAATTTGTGTTTGCTTATGCTCAATTATCTTGAATAAAAAAATTCAAGAGAGCTTAAGACTTATTTTGATTCACAAATCCAGCCACAACTCAGCACCACAACTCAACTTCATCATAGGCATCATGTAGGAAACTTATAAAACAAAAAAAAGTTCAAGAACAAGACTACTTCTAGGAATTGATTTAGAACATGTTATGAACTAAATAACATGCATGAATTAGACTCAAAATTCAAAAGATAGGCTAAGAATGACAAGAATACATGAACAAATGTATCTAGAATTCAATCAACAAAATAAAATTCAACACAAACTTAGAACATCATGTGACAATTGCTATGACTAAACATGACTCTAAGACAACATGGATTAAGTGATTTACACTTAGATTTTTGTGTTTTTTTTTCTAATCAATATTTGGGAAGAAAATTTATATCTAAGGTTCAGAAAAAGAATATTATGAATGAAAAATGATAGAACCTAAAATCAACACAAAAACATGATTCAAGAGTAGATCTACAAAATTTGAACCATAGAAATGCAAGAACAAGTGTAGATCTAAGATTTAATCGGTTTATTTTTTTTAATCTACTCTAAGCAGCACCAAACCACAAGACAATGGAGGATATAAATGGAGAATAAGATGAAGAACAAGGAATTAAAGAGAATTTACCGAACAAAAAGATAGAGGAAGCAAAAGAACATCACCTAGATGAAGATGCTCTTGATACCACATGATGTAAGCTCCATTGGAGCTTGTAGGCCTAGGATCTTCTTCATCATTGGATTCCTTTTCTTCTTGGAAGATGAATGGCAGCGGAATGGAGAAGGAAGATGGAGAGGAGACGCCACTTCAAGGAGAAGATGAGTCTAGAAGAAGCTCACCACCATAGGAGGCCATGGATAAGAGCTTGGAGGAAGAAGGAGATGAATGAAGGGAGAGGAAGAGAAGAGCATGAAATTTTGTGCTCTAAAAGAGCTCTGAAATCTGAAGTTTAATATTCAAATGATCAAAGTTGAAAAAAATGCACACACAAGGCCTCTATTTAAAGCCTAAGTGTCACACAAAATTGGAAGGAAATTTGAATTTCTATTCAAATTTCACTTGAATTTGAAATTGAATTTGTGGATCCAAACTTTGGAGCCAAAATTTCACTAATTATGATTAGTGAATTTTAGATATGGTTCAGCCCACTAATTCAAGATCAAGTCCAAGATTTTCCACTAAGTATGCTTAGGTGGCATGAGGCATGTAAAGCATGAAGCACATGCACAAAGTGTGACTATATGATGTGGCAATGGGGTGTAGCAAGCAAATGCTCACCTCCCCCTCTAAAATTTAATTGGATTGGGCTTCTCCCAATTCAATTAAATTTATTTTCCAACACACACATCAAATATTCACTTAATGCATGTGAAATTACAAAACTACCCCTAATACAAAAACTAGTCTAGGTGCCCTAAAATACAAGGGCTGAAAAATCCTACATTTTTTGGGTACCTTACCTACATTATGGAGCCCTAAATACAAGGCCCAAAAATAATGAAACCTTAATCTAATATGTACTAAGATAAGTGGGCTCATACTTAGCCCATGGGCCCGAAATCTACCCTAAGGCTCATGAGAACCCTAGGGCCTTTTCTTGTATCTCTGACCCAATCTTCTTGGAGTATTCTATCCAATGCCCTTGCGGGGTAGGATTGCATCAGTAGACATCTTCACAAAACCACTACCCAAAGATTCTTTCTACACCATTAGAAGAAAATTAGGACTTCTAGATGCTAGTGACTTAGACAAATGATTTGTTTTATGTTTTGATGTCTTATGACTATGTTTTGAAACACTTGTATGTTACTTTCTAATTTTTTTTTTTTAATTTGGTTATCTTGGATGACTCTCTAAGGTATCTGACATTATATTATAGTTTACAAATGAATTATTATCATCCTTGCTTAGTTTATGTATGCATTATTGTCTTCCTTGCTTGAATGATTATGAGTGAATGTATGATTTTATGTCTCTATACGCACTTTGGCTTTTTGTTGATGCCAAAGGGGGAGAGAAAGTTGGGATTAAATCAAGAAATCATATAATTAAATAACTAAATTTCAAGTAAAGCTTAAACTCAAAAACAAAGGAGGAGAATTATGTGATCGAATAGAAGATAGAGCTTGTATGCATTTCTTGATTTCAGGTTTGTCATCATCAAAAAGGGAGAGATTATAGAAGCAAGCTTCATGATGATGAACCAAGCAATTTTGATGATGCCAAAAGACCAAGTGATTGATTCAAGATTGATTCAAGACTTCAAGATCAAGCATCAAGAATCCAATCCAAGATTCAAGATTCAAGAGAAGAAATCAAGAAGCAACAAGTCAAGACTTCATATAGGATAAGTATTAAAAGATTTTTTCAAAAACCAAATATCACAATTTTGTTTTACAAAAGAATTTTATCAAATTTTCTAAGTTACCAAAGTGATTACTCTCTGGTAATCGATTACCAATTATCAGTAATCGATTACCAGTGACTAGCTTGGTTTCCAAAATGTTTTCAAATGGTTTGAAAGAGAGTGAGGGGTACGTTTTCTTCACCCAAAACTCCCCCCTTTCAAAAACGCCAAAGCTACGGGACTTGCCATTTTTGTGCCCCCAAGCCACCTTTTGTTGCATTTTGCTTTCGTTTTTGATACTCCTACTCACTCCAACAAGTAAGTATCTCATTCTTGAGCTTTCTAGCTTTCCATTGATGTATCTTGGTCTTCTTTTGGTGCTCTAAGTTGAGTGAATGTGCCCAAATCTGTGGAGCAATTTTGGCTTTGTTTCATGCTTGATTGGTTTGAGTTAGGGGGTTGTAAGGGATGGCCCTAGGCCTATGGTGCATTCTGAAGCAATTGGGTGTGACACTTTGCCCCCATTCCCCAAATTTTCATGCCTAAACATGCGCCCACCAAGTGCTCGGTGAAATGCCTCAATGGCATTTGCCATTGGGTTTGTGAATTTTTGCTTGGGGATTTGACTTGTCCATATATGGCTGCTATTTTTGAGTGTTCGGAAAAACTTGTAGGAGCTAGAATATGTGCCCGAATGTGATTTTAGGCCTAGGAACCCAAGATCTTGATTTCAATGCAAGAGGGCATGAAAATGAGAGCGTGTTGGTGAGGACTCCCCTTTTAGGCCAGCTTTTGGTTTGGGCTGCACCTTGATGTTTTCTTTGCGCCTAGATGGTGTGATGATGTTATTCACCATGTACATGTATATATAGAATAGGTAGCAAGAGACAAATACCCATCAAATAAAACGTGTATATGTTGAATAGGTGGTCAAGCACTTTATAAATGTACACATGTTTGAATGTGGCACGAGAATGCTTCCCAAAATGAACATATGATGTGGAATTGCCTTTCAAAGTGTAGATAGATGGCATGAAAATTCCTTTTCAAATAAATGCAAGTGTGTGCATGACATGAAATTAGCTCCCAAATGTGCATATATGTATAAATAAATGTGAATGAAACAACACAAAAAACTGTATTAATTTGTATGTTAATTTAGGTAGTAAAATACCTTGAATGTTCGTATGAAATTTTTGGTAGCAAAATACTTTGAATATGGACATATGTAATTTTGGAACAATACCTTGAGCATGCATATATGAATTCTTTTCAAAAGAATATGTGTGGGATATAAGTAGCTAGAATGTTTTGAATATCCTTGTATATTGATATAGATAGCAGGATATTTTGCGCGTATGCATATATGAATTATTTTGAAAAGAATAATAATGAAAAGTTGTTTAGCTAAAAAACCAACATGCTTTTGAAGAGAAATAACTTCCAGCTTTTCTTTGAAAAAAGATTCACTGATCATAACTAGTTTTTGAAGAAAAAATGTGTATACACCTGAAGGGTGAATGCTGTGAAAGTTTTCCCGAACGCCCAAAAATGGACTCGGATGAATGCACAAATTGATAAAAGAACATATTTTGGAAACACTGGGTTGACTGAAATAGAGAAAATGAATCATGAGCCCTAGCATCACATGACCAAAATATTTTCGACACTTGAGTGTCCCCATACGTGCATGCATGACTAGTTTTGCATAAAATTTCCAAATCATCATTGTTGCATGTGTATCATGGAAATAATGTGGGACATCCCCTTTATCACTGAACCAAACCAAACCCTGACATATGTGATGCAATCCTACCCCGCAAGGGCATTGGATAGAAGACTCCAAGTAGATTGGGCCAGAGATCCAAGGGAAGGCCCTAGGGTTCTCATGAGCCTTAGGGTAGATTTTGAGCCCATGGACTAAGTATGAGCCTGCTTATCTTTGTAAATATTAGAATAGGTTTTTCCTTCGTTTGGGCCTTGTATTTTGGCCATTCTAGTAGTATAGGGTTTTAGCCTTGTATTTCGAGGTATTTTGAGTAGTCTTTGTAGTAGGGATTTTTTTTTTCTATTTTCATGTATTTTGCCATAGGGGTGAGCTTAGTTATTATAGGGGGTGTGTAGCTAAGCTCTAGCTTCTCATCATAAGGAGGTGAGCTTAGCTATTAGAGAGGTATGTGTAGCTAAGCTCTAGCTTCTTTAGGAATCTTCTTAAGGAAGCTTCTCCAGGAGGTGAGCTTAGTTATGAGAGGGGTGTGTGTAGCTAAGCTCTAGCTTCTCAAGGAAGTTTTCTCAAAGAAGCTTCTCATGAAAGTTTTCTCAAGAAAGCTTCTCATGAAAGTTTTCTCAAGAAAGCTTCTCAAGGAAGCTACCTAGTCTATAAATAGAAGCATGTGTAACACTTGTTGTAACTTTGATGAATGAGAGTCTTGTGAGACACAACTCAAAGTTCAACTTCTCTCCCTTTTTCTTCCTTCAATTTCGTGCTCCCCCCTCTCTATTTCTCTCCCTCTTTCTTTTCCTCCATTGAAGCATCCTCTCCAAGCTTCTTATCCAAGGCTCATCTTGGTGGTGAAGCTCCTTCTTCCATGGCTTATTCCTTAATGGATGGCGCCTCCTCTCACCTCTTTTCCTTTGTCTTCCGCTGCATCTCCATGGTGAAAAATCACCATTAAAGGACCCCATTGAAGCTCAAAGATCCAGCCTCCATAGAAGCCCCACAAGCAAGTTTCCATCAAGTGGTAATCAGAGCACAAAAGCTTCAAGTAGGTGCTCCTTAAACCTCCATTAATTTTTTGCTTTACCTTCTCTTCCATTGTTGTTTCTTCATTTTTTTCTCCATGTATCTCCTCACATGTCTTGTGCTAAATGTTTTTAACATGATTCTTTAGAGTTTCCACAGATTAAACTTGTTATAGAAGCCAAATTTGATTTTCTATGGTTCAAATTTCTTGTTCTTGTTCTTGAACCATGAATTGTGTTGAGTTTAGGTTCCTTTGAGTTTTGTCTTGTTATTTTTTGTGGCTGAAACCTAAATCATAAAACTTGTTCACCTATTGTAGAAGAAAAACTCAAAAATCTAGAGTGACTTGTTCACCTATTGTAGTTTTGTCATAGAAGTCATGTCTAGTCATGAAACTTGTCACATAAGATTTCTTATGTTGTGCTGAATTTTATTTTCTTGTTTCTTTGTCTAACTCATTTGTTCATGAGTGTATGAAATTCTTTTAGCCTATTATTTGATTTGAGTCAAATCTTTCATGTTAATTAGTTCTTAACATGTTCATGCAAAATTCTTAGAGAGTCTTTGATTGTGAACCTTTTCTTGAACTTTTAGGTTTCCTTATGATTGTGTCTATTGTGAATTTGAGTTTTGGTGATTGAATTGCTGGCTGAAATGTTGATCCTAAGTGAATATTGAACTCCTAAAACTGTGGTAAACAATCCTAGTGAGTTCAACATACATAGGAAGGTTGAAAGTAAGCCCAAGGCAATCAATATACCATGCTTAAAAAAAATCGCTAGTGCTGGCAGCTTGGACATACAAACTTGTAAAAATTACTGAGAATTGGTTACTTCGAATTTTGAGCTGAAAATTTTAAATAATTTTCTAGACATCTGGAAAAAAGTTATTAAAAAAGAACCAAGTGATTTGGATAAAAGGAAAAAATACTAAAAATCACACAAGTTAGCAGAAAAATCAATATCCAGAAAAAAAAAGGTGAAAGGGAAGTGTGCTTGTTGTTTTGGCTCAAAATTTATTCTATAATTGGTGCCTATGTTATACCAATCTTAGTTCCGAAATTTCAATTGAAAATTACAGTGAAAACAAGTGCCAAAGCTAGAGGTTTGTTGAGTCTTTTTTTTAATAGTTTTTTTACTCTACTCTAGAGCCATTCTAAGTTTCTCTTTGAGTCCTAGCTTGCTTCTATGTCCTTTTCATTGCTTTAATTGTTGATTAATCCTTGGAAAATTGTCTTGTTAAAAATCCATTGGTTTAGCTTTCATTTCATTTTTTTTGGTCTTTGGTTATTGCTTGTCTCTTTGTTTCCATGTTTGTGGGTTGCCATATAGGAAATTGGAAGGAGGATTGATGCCATCCCTTGAAGAATTTGAGTCAAGAAGAAAGGGGCCAACCACCTTAAGAGCCATTGGACTAAGAAGCACTCCAAATTGAGTAAATCACCAAAGAGAGAACAACCACTAAAATTGAGGACCGTTTTGTAATTTTGTAATTTGCAATTTACTTACCTTCATTGCTTTCAAGTTTTGTAACAAAAAGGCCTTTCATTGGAAGTGTGTTGGGAGCCTCCAATAGGTTACCAAACTTCCATTTGTGTGTAATAATTTTAGGCAATTTTTCCTTAGGATAGTGAGTGTTTTGTTGGGAACCTTGAATGTGGTCATCCAAACACTCTTAGGATTCGCCTAGTTTACATTTCTTGCTTACTTTCATAGCTTATTTCCTTTACCTTCCATTGTCAAACCGCCTAGATAGCTTTCCTTTTGCCAATTAGTTTTTTCCCTTATCTTTCACACCTCTTTTAGTGTTTATTTTGGCTAGTTTCAATCATAGTTTCTTTTACCTTTTGTTTTCAAACCTCCAACAAGAAAGAATCACAACTTAGGAACCAACATGAGTCATCATTCATCTAGTGTTAATGGCGAGGGTACTAGTCATAAAGACCCTTTATCTATAATCTTAGACGAGTTGAGTTCCCTCAAGTTATGGAAAGAAAAACAAGAGATAAAAGAAAAAGGAAAAAAAAGAGTGGAAGAAATAAGTCAAGATGAAAGAAAGAAGAAAAATAGTGAAAGAAATGAAAAGAGAAAAACATGCATCCTATAGTAGTCATAACTCTTGCAAGAGCCTAAGTGAAGAACTTCGTGACTATTACGAAGGAAGGCATAGGTCAGATCTTAGACCTCACTCCCATAGAAGAGAAAAGGAAAGAAAGCCTCAAGAGGCTAACATTAACCTCCCATACTTCCATGGGAAGGACAATGTAGAGGCTAACTTAGTTTGGGAAATAAGGGTAGAGCAACAACTTAAAAAGAAGTCTACATCAAAATCTTATGGCTCTCACTCTTATCCAAAGAAAGACCAAGGTCGAGGCATCTTAGGGGTGACACCTTCTAAGCCCAAAGATGATAAGGGGAAGACAATAGAAAAGCAAGCCCCTAAGGCTAGTATGCTAGAGAAAACTAGCTCTATAAAGTGCTTTAAATGTCTTGGAAGAGGACACATTAATTCTCAATGCCCCACCACAAAAACCATGATAATGAGGGGCCAAGACATTTATAGTAGCCAAGATAAGGCTACTACTTCACCTTCCTCTAGTGAAAGTGAAAAAGCAAAAGGGGAAGAATCTAGTGAAGAAATCTACCCCCAAGAAGAAGGACAACCATTAGTGGTTAAAGAGAAGTGTAAGGAGGTAAGTGTTTCCTCCAAGAGGTTAGCTAAGAAGGAAACTCATTTTACAATAAAGACAAACATTAAAGAAACTTTCCCTCTTAGACAACCTCCACATTTTCTCTTTTGTAAAAAGACACTTGCTAGCATTGCCATACCTCTTGGGCTTGAGGTTCTTCCTCAAGAAAAGGAGTTGTTGGATGAGGGTTTGGTTCGTAAGAGCTTAAATCCTTGTGCTTTGTTGGTGCCCAAAATAGGTATTATTAGGCACCAAATCCCTAAAATAAGTGATATGATGAATGTGTTGAGTGTTGCAACCCTCTTTTGTAAAATCAGTCATGCACCCAACGTCTTCATGATTCATGTACATAGGGACTCATTAGGTAGGTTTGTTCTTACTTTTGGTTCCAATACAAAATTAAGTGCTCATATGTGACACCTTAGGTTTGTCATATTTTTTTGTAGGAATAATCAACATAAAAATACAGAAAAAGGTACGCTTTATTGCATTACTTTCCTTAATTTTTTAAATAGTGATCAAGGGGTTCCCAAGGACCCTAAGAGAATAAAGATCATTCCTGATTGGCCCACTCCACCAAGTATAAGGGAAATCTGGAACTGACATGACTTAATAAACTTTTACAAAAGGTTTGTCCCATATTTTTCTGTAGTTGTAGCACCACTCATTGAGTTGGTGAGGAACCATGTTCCCTCATGGGAAGATGTCCATGAAAGGAATTTTCAGACCTTACCCTACTCTAACATACCCAACACCACTAATACATATGTTTTTGTTCTTTTTATAGGTGTTGACGGAAAGAGCCCAAAGTATGAAGAACCTCAGGATTTGAGGTCAAATCCATTCCAAGGTGGAGGGAATGATGCAATCCTACCCCACAAGGGCATTGGATAGAAGACTCCAAGTAGATTGGGCCAGAGATCCAAGGGAAGGCCCTAGGGTTCTCATGAGCCTTAGGGTAGATTTTGAGCCCATGGACTAAGTATGAGCCCGCTTATCTTTGTAAATATTAGAATAGGTTTTTCCTTCGTTTGGGCCTTGTATTTTGGCCATTCTAGTAGTGTAGGGTTTTAGCCTTGTATTTCGAGGTATTTTGAGTAGTCTTTGTAGTAGGGATTTTTTTTTTTGTATTTTCATGTATTTTGCCATGGGGGTGAACTTAGTTATTATAGGGGGTGTGTAGCTAAGCTCTAGCTTCTCATCATAAGGAGGTGAGCTTAGCTATTAGAGAGGTATGTGTAGCTAAGCTCTAGCTTCTTTAGGAATCTTCTTAAGGAAGCTTCTCAAGGAGGTGAGCTTAGTTATGAGAGGGGTGTGTGTAGCTAAGCTCTAGCTTCTCAAGGAAGTTTTCTCAAGAAGCTTCTCATGGAAGTTTTCTCAAGAAAGCTTCTCAAGGAAGCTACCTAGTCTATAAATAGAAGCACTTTTCTCAAGAAAGCTTCTCAAGGAAGCTACCTAGTCTATAAATAGAAGCATGTGTAACACTTGTTGTAACTTTGATGAATGAGAGTCTTGTGAGACACAACTCAGGGATCTAACTTCTCTCCCGTTTTCTAGCTTCAATTTCGTGCTCCCCCCTCTCTCTTTCTCTCCCTCTTTCTTTTCCTCCATTGAAGCATCCTCTCCAAGCTTCTTATCCAAGGCTCATCTTGGTGGTGAAGCTCCTTCTTCCATGGCTTATTCCTTAATGGATGGCGCCTCCTCTCACCTCTTTTCCTTTGTCTTCCGCTGCATCTCCATGGTGGAAAATCACCATTAAAGGACCCTATTGAAGCTCAAAGATCCAGCCTCCATAGAAGCCCCACAAGCAAGTTTCCATCAATATGTCATGTCCAGCCGTTCTACAAGCCTTGAGCCAAAATTCCAACTTGCCATAAACCTTAACCTAGGGTGAGAATGTCAATCCTTGCCCTCGGAAGAAAACAAAGAAAAGAAAGTTCCCGATCAAAGAATCGGAAGAAAGCAAAAAGAGAAAATTCCCAATCAAAGAATGAAAGAAAGCAAAAACACAAGAGAAAGAAAATTCCTTATCAAGGATCGGAAGAAAATAGAAGAAATATGCAGAAAGGTCTTTGGACCAGACAATATCTGAACAATACAGAATTGTCACCAAAGTAAACATGAAAAGAAAGGAAACCATGACCTAAAGTGGTCCTCTCCCTTTGATTGTCAACCAAAATCCTGTGCGTCGGTGACCTGTTCACCTCACACTAAACAAAAACAGAAAAGGAAAAGGCCAAGAACACTCAAAGCCAAATTTCCCACAAGAAAACAAACCATTCCCAAGAGAAAGTCCTATTGATCCATGATCACGCATGTAATCCTTGATTTGATAGGAAATGATTTGCAAAACCAAGTCATGACATATCTATGGTTCAGAATTAGGATGAAACACTTACTTGTGTGAGATTGATACACTTTGAGTGATTTTCTTCTATTTTTGTTGAACCCAGTGTCTCCTCTAAATGGTCATTTAGAAGTGAAATGCTAACGTCCAAAATCTCATTTATGGTTATGAGAAAATTTCATCAGCATACTCTCCTTCCCTGGTAGACACATTGTTTTTCATCCAAAAAGCATGTGTTACTCTGATCAGTTGGAAGTTTTGTCTCTTTACTAAAGCATGTTCGCATTTTAGTGAAGAAAACACCGAGACTATTTTAGTCTCACAGGTTGTCCAAAACTACGTAGGTTTGAGTTCCTCATTTAGGATACGTAGGAGCAAGAGCCTCGCTTTTGTCGGCCACCCCACAATCTCTGTCATATTGACCCTGAGGTCATGTGACATGCGGAGACAAATTATGGTCATTTCGCACACCTTTTCGCCATTCAGACACAATCGTGTCCGATGGCACGTGGAGACAAATGATGGTCATTCTGCGCCCTTTTGTCATCCAGAGGTGGCGAGCCCAATGACATGCGGAGACAAATTATGATCATTCCACACATCTTTTCGCCATCCAGAGGTGATTGTGTCCGATGGCGCGCAGAGACAAATTATGGTCATTTTGCGCCTTTTCATCCAGGCTCGACCGTGTCCGATGACACGCAGAGAAAAATTATGGTCATTCTACGCCCTTTTGTCATCCAGAGGCGATCGTGCCCGATGACATGTGGAGACAAATTATGGTCATCCGCACGCTTTTGCTATCTGTAAGACTCGATGCCTGATAAACGCGCAGAGACAAATTATGGTCATTCTGTGCCCTTTGTCATTCAGGAGCAGCAAGTCGAGTGATAAACGCGCAGAGACAAATTATGGTCATTCTGCGCCCTTTGTCATTCAGGAGCAGCGAGTCGAGTGATGAACGCGCAGAGACAAATTATGGTCATTCAGTGCCCTTTCTCATTCAGGAGCAGCGAGTTGAGTGATAAACGCACAGACAAATTATTGTCATTCTGTGCCCTTTGTCATTCAGGAGCAGTGAGTCGAGTGATAAATTCGCAGAGACAAATTATGGTCATTATGCACCCTTTATCATTCTGGAGCAGCGAGTCGAGTGATAAACACGCAGAGACAAATTATGGTCATTCTGCGCCCTTTGTCATTCAGGGGCAGTGAGTCGAGTGGTGGGCGGAGACAAATTATGGTCATTCCGCACACCTTTTCGCCATCCAGAGGCGACTGTGTCTGATGGTGCGCAGAGACAAATTATGGTCATTCTGCGCCTTTCCATCCAGGCCCGATCGTGTCCAATGGCACACAGTGACAAATTATGGTCATTCTGCGCCTTGTGTCAACCAAGAGGAACGAATTCGGCAATATCAGGATGATGTTGGTCGTTCGGTGCTGATCATTTTCAAAATTTTTGCAGGTACCACTGGCGGGGAGATTGACCGATCAAATGGTGTTTCGCTCGAACGAAATTAGTGTCTTATCTTTACTTCCCTTTTATCTCCAATAAAAGACAAGTAAAGAGGGGCAACTGTCATACCCTAATTTCGTCCGGGGACCATCTGTTTGTTGGGATGCGACCCTCGCTTGACCACTTTGAGGTACTTGACACCCATCGTTAGGCAATCCGTAAAGTTCCGTAGCATTCCGGAAGCCAAAGAAGGGATGATTGTGTAATCCGTAAGGTTTCGTGACATTATGGAAAGAAAAACAAGTATCGTTCGTAATTCGTAAAGTTTCGTAACGTTACAGAAAAAGAATCAGCAAAAAAAGGGCAGAGGGGGTGTATTTAGTAAACATAGGGGTACAAATAGAAATTAAGCCCACTTGGGCCTTCCAGGATCTTCCAACAGAAGGTGGTGCCTTCTGGTGGAAGCAACCTAGCTCGCCAGGGCAAGTTGGGTGGCAACCACCACCCTCTTTTCCCCTATAAATAGGGGGAGGAGGGCAAAACAAAAATGTTCAACCCTCCTAGTATCTGAGAATCACTTAAAATTAGTGAGAAAAATTGTTTCCGGGAAGAAAATTCAAGCCGAGGCGCTTCCGTAACGCTTCCGAGACGTTTCCGTGGGCAATTTCGTGAAGGTTTTCCACCGTTCTTCATCGTTCTTCGTTCGTTCTTCGGTCTTCGGTCTTCAACCGGTAAGTTCCCAAAATCAAACTTTTCAATTCATTCTATGTACCTTTAGTGGTCCCCATTTGTTTCGCATGCTTTTATTTTTATTTCATTTACTTTCCGTACCCCCTTTTGACATGCTTTAGTCATTTATTTAAGTCACTTTCTCGCCAAATCAAAAAATAAAATAAATTTCCACCGTTCATTGAATTATAATATCTTTTAATTTCTGTTAAAATGAAATCCGACCGTTTTGTCATGTCGTAACCATGTTTAAAACCAAAAAGAGGCAAAATAATAATATAATAATAAAAAAATATCTTTAAATAAAAATAATCAAAAAAATCAATCAGACGTTTTTCTTTGGGATTTTTCTTTCTTAATCGAATTGACTAATAACCAAAGTGAAACTAAGGCTAAAATCAATTCATAAATCAAGCTTTTGTCATCACCTAAAAAAGTCATTTTTAAGGTCCAATGCCTTGAAATGGTCTTTTCCGCTTTTATTGGTTAAACATGGATTTCTAAAAGCCTAAAATCAACACGTAGCTTTGTCACCTCTTTCAAAAAAATAAGAGATCATTAATGGTCCAACGCCTTAATGTTTTCTCTCCTTTCAAAAGAATCGAAAGATTGTTTAATGGTCCAACGCCTTAAATAACCTTTCATTCAATCAAAATACATCTTGCAAAAAAGGATAAAAATAATTTAACCAACGTTTAGTTCTCAAAGAACTACGTAGGTCTAATTTCCTTACCACAATTGAGGAATACGTAGGAGCAAGGGAAACATCCCGTCTACCACAAAAAGATAAAAAATAAAAGGCATAAAAAGCGTAAAAAAGGAAAGATAACACAAATTGAAGTTATATTCGCACACTTGATTAAAGGTTGCCGTCCCTTGTGACAGACGCGTGGGGTGCCAATACCTTCCCCTTGCGTAAATACAACTCCCGAACCTTTCACTTGAAATTCGTAGACCACATCTTTTTTCCGGATTTTCCGACGTTTTCCTCGAATAAACGTTGGTGGCGACTCCGTGCATTTTTCTTCCTTAGAAGATGCACCCGTGAGTCTCACGTCACCCTCCCGCCAAAGGGTAGGTTGCAACAAACTAGATGTAGGCACGGGTTGTTGTCGAACCAGTATAAATCTTGTGTTTGTCTTCTTCTTCCCTACACTCTTTAATTTCCGCTATGTACTTTTCATTTCCGCTTTACTTTTTGTCTAAGTTATTGTTTTTGTTCTTTACTTTCTCATAACTTAGTAGTAAAGCCTAATTGAGTCTAGTAACATTAAGAAGGATAAATTTTTTAATTAGTCAAGACACGTTCATAATTAATTCAACCCCCCTCTTCTTAATTATTCCTAGGCCACTTGATCCAACAGGACTAAACTTAACCAGAACTGCACTAAGACATAACATACCAAAAACTAAGTTATCGTACCTAGATGTCTCGCGCATGTACGATAAGCTAGCCCTGTCCTATCAGGTTCTAAGGATCAAACCATTTCCCAATGTTGAGTGACCCTAACTAAGCATGCAGTTACGTGATCAAGGTAAAGGCACACTAGAATTGAGTACTGATAGCACAACGAACACATAAAACATCATTAGATAAATATTGAAGTATTTACATCAAGTACCCCATAGGAAGAACCAACTGAGGATTTAGCTCTCCATAGTAGGGAAGCTTCTTTTACAACAATGAAAAGAGAAAATGAAAGACTGAAGAAGTAAAAGTAGTGGGGATGTCTCCTCCACCTCTAGAAACCTCACAATCACTCAAAATCTCATCCAAAGCTCCGCAAGATGGCTTCCTTGTCAAGCTTAGCTATCCCTCTCCATAGCCAGAACCAAAAGCTAACTCTCTGAAAATCTCAACCCCCTCCAAATTCCAGATTTCAGCTTTAAATAGACAATCTTGCTGGTGGCCGCGCGCTTAGCGCGAGATGACTCGCTTGGCGTGCATAAATGGCTTTTGACTTAGCACTAGTCTTCTTGCTCAGCATGGAGGATTGCAGGTAGTGTGCTTAGTGAGTTGACACTCGCTCAGCGCATCTGTACAGCTTATCCTTCTTCCAGATTCTTCTCTGCGCTTAGCCAATGGTGGTCGCGCTTAACGGGTTGCTCGCTCAGTGGATGAATTGGCTTAGCGAGTTGACTATTTCTACACTTCATGAATGTTGCCTATTTCACCTGAAATTGAGATGGAAGGATCATTAAATGCACAAAATTGGGATACTAAGTACTGATTACCTATATTGACAAGAAGTAATTACAATATTACAAAAAGAACCATAAATGGGAGGAGTTGTATACAATTTATACAGTTTCTTACACAGAAAGTTAGTCGGATTAACTGACTAACAAACTCCCCCAAATTTACAGTTTTGCTTGTCCTCAAGCAAATAAAGAACAACTCACTGGTCCCCAAGTGATAAAAACATGCAGTGGTTATGTACAAAGATGTGTGGATCATAAAATATTAATCACATGTTAGTAAGCAACACAACTAAATGAAGCTAGGCAGGAGACAAATTTCAAGGAAAGATGCTCGACCGATGTCTCATGGCCACTATTTCACTCAAGCACATGTGTTTAAGCTATTTAGCAATAACAACTAACAAGAGGTCCAATATTTGTACTTCATCTCTTACCATAAAGTTAGAAATACACAAATTGAAATAGAAGGACTTTTATTGGCTTATAATGAGGTTGGGCTACAAAAATTATTGGTTTTTCTAGGATGCAAAAGCTTGAATTCTAAGAGAGCACAAATCCTAGACTTACCCAATTTGTCTTTTTAATCCACTTAGCTTATTCCCTAGCCTTTTACTTGACTTTGTTTTAACAGCACACACACACTTATTTGAATTTCTCTTTTTCCCTTTCTCTCCTTTTTTTTGAACACAAAACTTTTTATTAATTTGCTGTGTGTGCTGTTGTTTCTTACTTTTAAAATTATCCATCAAACAAACTCCCCAAAATTTTGGGCAAAATTGTCTTAAACCAATGTGCTCTCTTAAAACAAAAGCTAGGTAAAAGGAGATGATAATTCAAAGCTCAAGGTTCAATTTGACAATTACAATTCAGCTCAAAGATGAGTGCAAATGATATCATCATTGATAAACAGGTAAGCTTTTGGTCAAGTGGCTTGTATATACAACAATGGCCTTCATATCCAAACTCATGCATTTCATTCTAAAATTCAAAGATTGATACAAAAATCATTGCTCTATGCTAATCGATCCCTCAACAATTAAGTTCACACTCTCACTGGATTATGGTTCAAGCTTTTCTTAGGGCTGAATCCCAACACTTTGCTATTGTAAATGATGACAACCCCCATTCGACATCCATGCCTTACTTGGGAGCTTAATTATGTTAAATTCACTGTGTGTTTTTAAGTGTAAGTGTGTTGATAGTAGTATCGGTGTGCGGAATGATGATTTCGAATTTACTTGGGTAGATCTTAAGAAGCTAGCTTATAAGAATGAGCCTTTCATCATGGTAGAACAAGCTAAATAGGTGTTTTATGTCCAAGATCCTTGTGATGAAAGGTGGTCAGCGGTTCTACATGGAAAAACCATTGGTGTTAATCTTGAAGATGATGATTCAACCCTTAATGCTTCTCACATTCCTTTGTCCACACACATGCCTACCATCAATGGAGAAGATGAAGTTGATGATATACATGGAAATCGTAATGGTCATGATGAAAGAGAATTAATTAGCATCATATAATGTGATCATCTTTTCATTTTTTTGAGTTAATAATGATTAATGTTCTTTTTCATAGGCACACGACTACACCGTAAAGCTCTCCTCCTCCCTAGTTAGCACCTTCACCATCTACGTCCAAGAGGACTAGACAAGCCACATGGCTCAGATCATTATTTGCCAGACCTGTGGGTTTGGTGAGACCACTGGTTCATGTGGAGCCTAACACTAGGAAAGCTACTGGTCCATATAAAATGAAATTAAAGACCTATTTGGGGGTCATCGCCCAAGACAAAGTTGATGTTACGTATATTAATTGGAAATAGGTTCCTGCAACTCAAATGGATTTGATTGGGTAGGACATTCAAGTATTTCAATTAAACCTTATATGTTATGGTAATTCAATGTATTAAACCGACACATTGTTGTTAATCACTAACTCTTACATGTCATTCTGTAATGAAGCATGAATTTGATATTCCATAAGCGTTCGACAAAAAGACAAAGAAGAAAATCCTCCAATGTGTAGGAGAGTGATTGAGGCAATTTAAGTCAGATTTAACCTCCAAATAGGTTCTTGTAGAAGGCAAGGATGATGATGATGAGACTATGTGTGACAAGTATGGTATTAACAAAGACAAGTGGAACCAATTATATGAAAGCCATAGAGACCCTTCATGGGAAGTTAGTTGTAGTTGTATTTTTTGAAATTGACATTTATAATTTATTTAAGCATTTTGTTGACATAGTGTTTAATTCTCACAGGATATTAGAAAGAAGGCACAAACCATCCAAAAACACAACACTACCCCTAGTGTATTGTCTTATGGGGGTTATGACTTGAAGAGAAATTAATGGAGGAAAAACAAAAGATATGATTGGAGCAAGCAGCCCAATCTGGGAGTAGTGGACAAATTGTTGATCCTCCATCTCCCATTAGATGACACGTGAATTGGAAGCTAGCTTGCAAAAAAAAAATTGAATTAGATCACATTTGAGACGACATGCCAAATTGTTGATAGGATTGTAAGTTAATTTTGAGTTTTAAATGTAACTGCATATAATAACAACAATAGTCTATAAACATAATCTCCTTTATTGGTTGTAGGATTCCTTGGAATAGCAGTCTGCATAGGATAACTTTGTTGCTTATGGATGTTAGGATGTATTGACTACTGCCATTGGGTGACCAAAGCACCCTAGTCGTGTTCGTGTTATTGGAGTTGATGTCACCATCAGACAATACTTTGGACTATGGACGCAATGACTTCCAAGATTATTTTTATGATGCCAAAGAATCAAGATTTAAGAAAGTTCCAAAGAATCAGGAGTCAAAAAGCTTCAACAATCAAGGTTCAAGTTTCAAGATTCAATCAAGTTTCAAGAATCAAGATTCAAGAATAATCAAGTTTCAATTTTCAAGAATCAAGATTCAAGAATAATCAAGATCAAGATTCAAGAATCAAGAGAAGACTCAATCAAGATAAGTACTAAAAAAGTTTTTCAAAACATTGAGTAGCACAAGAATTTTTCACAAAATCTTTTACCAAAGAGTTTTACTCTCTAGTAATCGATTACCAGAAGGTAGTAATCGATTACCAGTAGCCAACATTGTTTTCAAAACTGATTTACAAAGCTGTAATCGATTACCATAATCAAGTAATCGATTACCAATGTTTTAAAACGTTAGATTTCAAATTTCAAGAGTCACTACTAGTGATAAAACATTTTCAAATCATTTTAAACTTGTGTAATCGATTACACAATACTTGTAATCGATTACCAGAGTTTCTAAACATTTTGATTTTCAAAATTTAAACATGAAGAGTCACATTTGTTGATATGTAATCGATTACACCTTGATAGTAATCGATTACCAGTGACTGATTTCGAAAAATAAATTTCCAAAAGTCACAATTCTTAAAGTGACTTGTTTCTGAAGATTTTTTCAAAAGTCACAACCTTTTAAGTGACTAGTTTTCAAAAGAGTCATACTATTTAAAAGGTGACTAGTTTTAAAGAAATTGCCAAGAGTCGCAAACTTTAACTTGAGTCATCAAATGATTATAAATATGAGACCATGGCATGAATTTCATAACAAGTTTTTTTACAGAAATTTCTTATTCATTTCTCAACTTCTTTCTAAGAGTTTTTGTTCAATACTTTATCTTCCAAGAAAAGTTCATTGTTCAAAAACTTGTGCTATTCTTCTTTATTCACTTATCCCTTTTCCAAAAGAATAGAAGAACTAATCGCCTGAATTCTTTTGTGTCTCTCTTCTCCCTTTGCCAAAAGAATAGAAGGACTAACCGCCTGAATTCTTGTGTCTCCCTTCTCTCTTTCCAAGAGAATTCAAAGGACTAACCGCCTGAGATATCTTTTGTTTCCCCTTACAAAGATTCAAAGGACTAATCGCCAGAGAATTCTTTGTCTTAACACATTGGAGGGTACATCCTTTGTGGCACAAGTAGAGGGTACATCTACTTGGGTTGTTGTACTGAGAACAAGAGAGGGTACATCTCTTGTGGATCCGTTCAAGTGGAGGGTACATCCACTTGGTTGTTCAAAGAGAACAAGGGAGGGTACATCCCTTGTGGATCTTTGGCTTGTAAAGGATTTTACAAGGTTGAAAGAAATCTCAAGAACCGTTGGTTGCTTGGGGACTGGATGTAGGCACGGGTTGTTGCCGAACCAGTATAAATCTTGTGTTTGTCTTCTTCTTCCATACACTCTTTAATTTCCGTTGTGTACTTTTAATTGCCACTTTTACTTTTGGTTAAATTTCTATTTTTGTTCTTTACTTTCTTAACTTACTAGTAAAAGTCTAGTTGAATCTAGTAATATTAAGAAGGAAATTTTTTAATTAGTCAAGACACATTAATAATTAATTCAACCCCCCCTTCTTAATTATTCCAAGGCCACTTGATCCAACATGGACCACCATCATATTGCACCTGCACATCTACATCAATAGGCCTAGAAGAGCTAGATCAACTTAAACAAAATCTTAAAGAGGAGTTGACACATAATATTAGAGAGACGTTGGAACAACCGATCACCGAAAAAGTGACAAAACAATTAATGTTGTCATTTAGTCATTGCAATTCCAGCAACCACATCCTGTTGAGCCAGATGTACCTTCTTCCATGCCCATGTAAGCATAAAAGGAAGTTGAGTTGATATTAATGTTGATCCCTCGGGCCAAGACCTTGACATTGATATCTTAGATAGGCATGGGTTGTATGTTGATGACATTCTTCCCCGCCTGGTTGTCCTTGGGATAGTTTATGTGCAATTGTCAGTTGTACACCACGTGTGTTTGGCCAATGATATGGTGATGGTAGGTGTTAAAGAAGTTCAAGATGTTGATTTTTGCATCTCTATACCTATTGAAGAGGTTTAGTTAGTACAGCAAGCCTTGAACACCTTCATTGCATGGCCGAAACATCTTGTAAAGCCTTTTTCGGAAAAAAAATATTTCCTTTTTGTTGTGTATATTATTATTAAAAAAGGATTCGACCAAAATAAAGTCTTGACTATCATTAACTTATGTTTGTTAACTATGTAGGGTAAACATGTACCAAAGAAACCAAAGAAGCTTGTTGATAAGCTGGAACCTGATGATGATCCCATATACCAAATGACTTTGATGATCTCGTAACGTTTCCTCAAGACTATGCAGGTGTCGTGGGATGCAACTATGTTTGGAGTGTGCAATCATAATATTCCCTTCTACATAAAGCATGAAGATCTTGGGGAAATAGCACACTGTAGCCAATGTCTGAACATTGTTGTTATACAATTGTGGATTATATAAGTACATTTAAATTATAGTATTACCTATGATTGTATTAAATTGATCAATATTTTACATTATTACAACAAAAATATGCATACAAATTACTTAAGTATGCAATCGAGGAATCCTTCTATGTATGGACTCCTTGAACCACAATCCATACAGAAATCAAGACAATCATCATTTGAATGTGAGGAATATGTTAAAAGGTGGATGCAGAATTCACAGAGAGATGTCTACTTAGGAGCCTTATTGAATGAGTAAGAAAAGCTTAAAAGATACATTTAAATAACATATACATTATAATAACTTAATATTCTCCAATATAGTGGACATTGACAACTGGTGGTTATATTTCCTAATGATTATGTTGTCGCTTGGTTTTATTCCTTGCACAATAAACCGACAACTATTTCAAAGGAATAGTTAACATGTCAGTTTTAATTTGTAGCACATTTACTTTATCTTTAGTATTATACATAAATATTTTAATTTTACAATATACATCCATGTTTCTCTTAACGAGTACTTTGAAATGATTCAATGATAAACACAAAACTAAATCCAAAGAAAATGATAAATGGATTTCAGTTGAAGTAAGTAATTTAAACAATGTTTAATTTCAAAATGACATTTTATTAGTTTGTACACTAATTTTGGGATAAATTTGAATTTCTTATTGAATTTAGTGTAATAAGGAAAGAGGAAGCACTAAGTGTGGTTATTAAATCATGCATTGGATGTCAACCATAGTCCTAGGAGGTTTCAAGGATAATTGAGAAATGATAATTGTTTACTTCATAACAGATTTTTTTTCATTTATTATAGTTGTTATTATTTAGACTAATTAAGTTATATTTTATTATATGATGTAGAATTTTACTAATCCAAGAGCATTGGAACTAGAGAGAATAAAGGCAATTCACATTGAGTGGGCAAAATGTTTACTAAGAGTTAGAAATGAAGCATTAAGTGTTTAAGGAATTTTAAAATTGTTAGACTTGTGTTTAGTATAGCTTATAGATGATATTTATGTATTGAGATCATTGTTTGATTTAGTTTGGTATACTTGTTTCATGTACTTTACTTATGTTTAGTATATTTTATGTTTGCACTTTAAGGGTTTCTTTATTTTAATTGTATTTATTCGATAATAATTTGAATTATATATATATATATATATATATATATATATATATATATATATATATATATATATATATATATATATATATATATATATATATATATATATATATGAATACCATTAATTCTTCCTGAACTGGTTTTGGTTTTAATTTGCAAGTTTGGTTTCATTTAACAAACAAAATAATATAAAAAAATTGCAAAAATAACATCAGTTCTATCAAAACCGATGTTGAATGTCCTCTAGAAATGATGTTAATGGTCTTTTATGTAGTGGTGATTTCATCAAAAGCAATATGTACATATTCTTCAACTACCAAACTTCTTTTATTGAAAACTCTATATGCTTTGCTAGATAAAGAATATCCTAAAAAGATTGCTTCATCGGCTTTTAAATCAAACTAGCTCAAGTTATTCTTTCCATTATTCAAAATAAAACATTTGCTTCCAAAGACCCTTAAGTGTGATAAGTTAGGATTTCTTCCTTTGTAAATCTCATAAGGTGTGGATTTTATTAAAACACTGTTGAGAACATAGCAAGTTGTACTTACGACACCCACCCAAAAATACTTTGGCAAATTAGTTTTATTTAACATAGTTCTTACTAGTTCTTCCAAAGATCGATTTTTCTTCTCTACAACCCCATTTTGTTGTGGAGTTCTAAGATCAGAAAAGTTATGTGAAATCTCATTTTCTTCACAAAAAGTTTCAAAACCTTCATTTTGGAATTCACCTTCAAGATCACTTCTCAAGGTCTTAATTTTCAAATCTTTTTCATTTTGAATAACTTTTGCAAGTTGCATCATTTTTTAGAGCAAGAAAAAAAGTCCATGTAAATCTTGAGTAATCATCAACAATGACAAGAGCATAATGGTTACCTCCCAAAATCATAGTTCTAGAGGGGCCAAACAAGTCCAAGTGTGGAAGTTCCAAAGGTTTAGATGTAGAAACTACACCTTTTGGTTTAAAAGAGACTTTGACTTGTTTGCCTTTTTGACAAGCATCAAAAAGCTTATCCTTTTAAAATTTAGGTTTGGGAAGTCCTATTACAAGATCTTTGGCAATGATTTTATTCAAATGATTCATATGAATATGCGCAAAACATCTATGCCAAAGCCACACATCATCATTCTTACTCAACAAACATTTTGATTTACTAAGGGATGCTTTTTCTAAATCCAACATTTAGATATTATCAAGTCTATTTCCTATCAACTTCATGTCATTTAAAGCATTACAAATGCAAAAACTTGAAGTGAAGGAAATATCAAAGCCTTTTGTTTTCTCTCTGAACCATACCCAAGTTCAGTCCTACCCATGACACACTTTTGAGAACTTAATAAGGCATCTAAGTTTTCTTTTCCACTTGTGAACTTTGAAAGTTTCTTTTCAAGATAATCAATTTTCCATTGAAGATGCTGGCAATTTTCACAATTTGAGCTAGAAGCAATATTGTTAGATTTTACATTTACAAATGGAGTCCTCAATAGATTTTTCTAAATCCACTTTCTCTTTTTTCAAATCATGGACTTCCTTTGGTAAAGTGGTAAGTTTCTCAATACACCATCTAACTAGGCCTTTTAAAGTCTTGATCACAAAGAAAAGTCTTTGTGCTTCCTCATGTAACTCTTTCAATAAATCAAGTAGATTGTCATAGTTTATATTAGATTTGGAAGAAAAGTCACTTACATTGCTTTTGGTCTCATCCTCATCAATGTCAGCCATGAGACACAAGTTTGCTTCTTCTTCCTCACTTAAGTCACTTGAAGAACTAACATCATTATCATCCCATGCTATGTATGTTCTTCTCTTCTTAAATGACTTTTTTCGCTTCTTATCACCTCCTTGTTGTTTCTTGAGGTAGGTTGGACAATTCGCTTTTATGTGACGTTGCTTCCCACACTCAATAGAACTTGGCAAGCCAAAAGTACAACGAAATCAAAATATAAAGATTTTACTACAATGATGGTAGCTACAATTTTTGGCAAGCTAGAAGAGTATGAGTTAGATCTTGGGAGACTCAAAGATGAAGAAGTTGACAAGAAATAGAAGGGATTAGAACTTGGCAATAGAACTTGGCAAGCCAAAAGTAAAATCTTCTTATCACCTCCTTGTTGTTTCTTGAGGTAGGTTGGACAATTCGCTTTTATGTGACCTTGATTCCCACACTCAAAGCATGTGTTGGTTGTGGGAGTGGAGTCACTTTTCTTTGTGCTCTTC